>NW_025746297.1:88743-133420 GCF_021184085.1 Oncorhynchus gorbuscha
TTCATGTTGTTTTAAGGTGCCCGGATGAGAGAAACTCACCCCACAGTCAGAGCAGGAGTAAGGCTTCTCTCCTGTGTGCATACGTTCATGTTGTTTTAAGTTACCCAGTCGAGAGAAACTCTTTCCACAGTCAGAACAGGAGTACGGCTTTACTCCTGTGTGTGTATGTTCATGTTGTTTTAAGGTGCCCAGTCGAGAGAACCTTGCCCCACAGTCAGAGCAGGAGTAAGGCTTCTCTCCTGTGTGTATACCTTCGTGTTGTTTTAAGGTGCCCAGTCGAGAGAAACTCGCCCCACAGTCAGAGCAGGAGTAAGGCTTTTCTCCTGCGTGTATTTTTAGGTGTATTTTTAGTTTTGATGGAAGTGGGAAAATCTCCTCACAATGTGGGCAGTGGTGAGACCTCCTAGCTCTGTGATCTTCCTGATGTTGCTCTCTGGATGTAGAGAATGTCTCAACGTGGTCTCCTGTGTGAACAACACCAGAAGAACCAGTCAGTTGGTGTGATATTCATGTCAATCAAATGTATATTATGAAGCTCTTTTTACATCAGTTGTAACAAAGTGTTCTACAGAAACCCACCCAAATTCCCCAAAGAGCAAGCAATGCAGATGTAGAAACACAGTGGCCACGAGAACTCCCCTAGAAAATAGGAACCTTGGAAGAAACAGAGAGGAACCAGGCTCAAAGGGGTGGCCAGACCTCTTCTGGCTGTACCGGGTGACATACAGTTGAAGTCGGGAAATAGCAGACAGCTGAAGCAACTCGTTATTTTTTGAGCTGCTACCAGGTGTACGGCGACTCCCTTTTCTCTTACTTCGAGCATCAAGGACCTGATCTCCGCTGGAGGACTGAACTTGGCCACCTGCCAGGCTGGGCCTCCTTCCTCCTGACTGACACCTCCAGAGCTTCTTCTGCAGATCTATCGGCTGCCTTCGATACTGTGAACCATCAGATCCTCCTCTCCACCCTCTCCGAGTTGGGCATCTCCGGCGCGGCCCACGCTTGGATTGCGTCCTACCTGACAGGTCGCTCCTACCAGGTGGCGTGGCGAGAATCTGTCTCCTCACCACGCGCTCTCACCACTGGTGTCCCCCAGGGCTCTGTTCTTGGCCCTCTCCTATTCTCGCTATACACCAAGTCACTTGGCTCTGTCATAACCTCACATGGTCTCTCTTATCATTGCTATGCAGACGACACACAATTAATCTTCTCCTTTCCCCCTTCTGATGACCAGGTGGCGAATCGCATCTCTGCATGTCTGGCAGACATATCAGTGTGGATGACGGATCACCACCTCAAGCTGAACCTCGGCAAGACGGAGCTGCTCTTCCTCCCGGGGAAGGACTGCCCGTTCCATGATCTCGCCATCACGGTTGACAACTCCATTGTGTCCTCCTCCCAGAGCGCCAAGAACCTTGGCGTAATCCTGGACAACACCCTGTCGTTCTCAACCAACATCAAGGCGGTGGCCCGTTCCTGTAGGTTCATGCTCTACAACATCCGCAGAGTACGACCCTGCCTCACACAGGAAGCGGCGCAGGTCCTAATCCAGGCACTTGTCATCTCCCGTCTGGATTACTGCAACTCGCTGTTGGCTGGGCTCCCTGCCTGTGCCATTAAACCCCTTCAACTCATCCAGAACGCCGCAGCCCGTCTGGTGTTCAACCTTCCCAAGTTCTCTCACGTCACCCCGCTCCTCCGTTCTCTCCACTGGCTTCCAGTTGAAGCTCGCATCCGCTACAAGACCATGGTGCTTGCCTACGGAGCTGTGAGGGGAACGGCACCTCAGTACCTCCAGGCTCTGATCAGGCCCTACACCCAAACAAGGGCACTGCGTTCATCCACCTCTGGCCTGCTCGCCTCCCTACCACTGAGGAAGTACAGCTCCCGCTCAGCCCAGTCAAAACTGTTCGCTGCCCTGGCCCCCAATGGTGGAACAAACTCCCTCACGACGCCAGGACAGCGGAGTCAATCACCACCTTCCGGAGACACCTCACAAATGTATTGTTAACAAACTATAGTTTTGTCAAGTCGGTTAGGACATCTACTTTGTACATGACACAAGTAATTTTTCCAACAATTGTTTTCAGACAGATTATTTCACTTATAATTTTCTGTATCACAATTAGTGGGTCAGAAGTTTATATACACAAAGTTGACTGTACCTTTAAACAGCTTGGAAAATTCCCGAAAATTATGTCATGGCTTTAGAACAGAGGTGGGCAAACTTTTTGACTCGCGGGCCACAATGGGTTCTAAAATTTGACAGAGGGGCCGGGCCAGGAGCATTTGGAGGGAGTGTTTGGGCCGGATATACTAAAGCATTAAATGTAGTGTGTGCAAACCTCATAGCACAGTAAGAACACTACAACCCAATTTATTAACTGTCTTTCAAATGTGAAAAATAGCCCTTATCAGTTAATAAATTTGTCTCAAGGAATATGCAAGATATGGCATTTACATATTATTTCGCAGATACTGGGAGGAGGAAATGTAAATATATTAAAATAACATACGCACTGTTATTAAAAACAGACGCAATCTTGACAAATAAGTTTCAATCGAAGGTGCAAAGTTAAAGAAATCAACATTTATTGAAAAATGGAACCACTTTCAACATTCAAAACATATTATTACACAACGAAATACTCAAGCTCAATAATATCTACTTGTGTTAAACTCCGCAAAATCATGGATGGATTGTCCTGACCGCGCGCTCTACAAACTCGCCACGGACGCCCTCGCCTTCACGCGCAAACAGTACACGTGTATCGTTGCCAAGCACACAGACATAGGCTGTATTAAATATCCTACCTGCAGCTGAAAATTTAAATTTAAATTAAGAGCGATGTGCGGCGTGTTAATTAAGCTGTCCACTTTCCTTCTCTTTGGTCCGCTCATTTTCACAGAAGGGCTTAATGGTGACGTGAAACGAAGTGAAAATTAAAGTGAAATAAAGAGAAATACGCGCCACTCCAACAACGGTCAATGTGTTTTGAGTGCGCCATCTATTGGGGAAACGTGGGCATTGCAGGGAAAGGGGAAAAATGAGGTTTTTACTATAATTTGGTCAAGTTCGGCGGGCCGGATTAAAAAGCCTAACGGGCCGTATGTGGCCCGCGGGCCGTAGTTTGCCCATGTCTGCTTTAGAAGCTTCTGATAGGCTAATTTACATAATTTGAGTCATTTGGAGGTGTACCTGTGGATGTATTTTAAGGCCTACCTTGAAACTCTCTGCCTCTTTGCTTGACATCATGGGAAAATCAAAAGAAATCAGCCAAGACCTCACAAAACAAATTGTAGACCTCTACAAGTCTGGTTCATCCTTGGAAGAAATTTCCAAACGCCTGGGCGTTTGTACCATGTTCATCTGTACAAACAATAGTACGCAGGTATAAACAGCATGGGACCACGCAACCGTCATACCGCACAGGAAGGAGATGCGTTCGGTCTCCTAGAGATGAATGTACTTTGGTGCGAAAAGTGCAAATCAATCCCAGAACAACAGCAAAGGACCTTGTGAAGATGCTGGAGGAAACAGGTACAAAAGTATCTATATTCACAGTAGAAAGAGTCCTATATCGACATAACCTGAAAGGCCGCTCAGCAAGGAAGAAGCCACTGCTCCAAAACCACCATAAAAAAAGCCAGACTACGGTTTGCAACTGCACATGGGGACAAAGATTGTACTTTTTGGAGAAATGTCCTCTGGTCTGATGAAACAAAAATGGAACTGTTTGGCCATAATGACCATCGCTATGTTTGGAGGAAAAGGGGGGTTGCAAGCTGAAGAACACCATCCCAACCGTGAGGAACAGGGGTGGCAGCATCATGTTGTGGGGGTGCTTTGCTGCAAGAGGGGCTGGTGCACTTCACAAAATAGATGGCATCATGAGGGAGGAAAATGATGTGGATATACTGAAGCAACATCTCAAGACATCATTGTCAGGAAGTAAAAGCTTGTTCGCAAAGGGGTCTTCCAAATGGACAATGACCCCAAGCATACTTCCAAAGTTGTGGCAAAATGGCTTAAGGACAACAAAGTCAAGGTATTGGAGTGGCCATCACAAAGCCCTGACCTCAAACCTATAGAACATTTTTCGGCAGAACGGAAAAGTGTGTGTGCGAGCAAGGAGGCCTACAAGCCCGACTCAGTTACACCAGCTCTGTCAGGAGCAATGGGCCAAAATTTACCCAACATATTGTGGGAAGCTTGTGGAAGGCTACCCGAAATGTTTGACCCAAGTTAAACAATTTAAAGGCAATGCTACCAAATACTAATTGAGTGTATGTAAACTTCTCACCCACTGGGAATGTGATGAAAGAAATAAAAGCTGAAATAAATCATTCTCTCTATTATTATTCTGACATTTCACATTCTTAATATAAAGTGGTGATCCTAACTGACCTAAGACAGGGAATCTTTACTAGGATTAAATGTCAGGAATTGTGAAAAACTGAGTTTAAATGTATTTGGTGTATAAGGTGTATGTAAACTTCCGACTTCAACGGCATGTATTCATGTCAGTAGGCTGTGCAATACAAAAGGGGAATAAAACTATTCTAAAAGTGGGTAAGAGTTGAAAGCTAAAAAGAGTCAAAAGTCATGAAAATGTTGTTATATCATCCTCCACTCACTATCACAAGGGTTAGTAACTACACAGACTCATTTCATATCATCCTCCACTCACTATCACAAGGGTTAGTAACTACACAGACTCATTTCATATCATCCTCCACTCACTATCACAAGGGTTAGTAACTACACAGACTCATTTCATATCATCCTCCACTCACTATCACAAGGGTTAGTAACTACACAGACTCATTTCATATCATCCTCCACTCACTATCACAAGGGTTAGTAACTACACAGACTCATTTCATAGAACTTCAAAACACTGGTAGTTTATCTACTTCACTTCTTTAGTCTCCTCTCTGATCACTCCAGATAGCTCAGTTGTTCAGGGATGTGTGATGTCAGAATTACAGAAGTCAACCTATCAATAGACTGGGTCATAACTTATGGAGGTCTAATTTATGAAGATAACTTATGGATAGAACCTGCTCTTACCATGAGTAACAGACGTCCTAATCTTCTCGTCCTCCTCTTCATCTTTAATGTTGACATTCAGCTCCAGTGTTTGACTGCAGTCTTCCAGCTTTACTGATGTCATCTCTGGATCCTGCAGCGCAAACTGGGCTCCACTGTCACAATCAGGACCCAGTGACTGTAGGTTTGGACTCAGTGTGGAAGGAGAGAGGAAGGCTGTGTTTGTCCTCACTGTTGATGTTACAAACCTCAGACTTGATCTGAGTCAGCCTGTAGTAATAAAGAGAAATGGACACAAAAGTTGGTCTTAAATTCTGGCACTTTCTTTATTCTCAAACTATATTAGATCAGGTACCTAAGCATTGACAAACCATTCAATTCATTTCAAATTAGACACTATAGTAGAGTTCCTAAATTCACACACAGTGCATTCAGAAAGTATTCAGACACCTTGACTTTTCCACGTTTTGTTACGTTACAAAATGAATTAAATTGTTTTCCCCCTCGCCAATCTACAGACGATACCCCATTATGACAAAGCAAAAAAATGTATTTACATTGTTTTGCAAATGTATTAAAAAATTTAACTGAAATATCACATTTTCTTAAGTATTCAGACCATTTACTCAGTACTTTTTTGAAGCAACTTTGGCAGCGATTACAGCCTTGTGTATGACGCTACAAGCGTGGCACTAGAGGTCGACTGATTAATCGGCATGGCCGATTTAATTACGGCCGATTTCAAGTTTTCATAACAATTGTAAATCGGCATTTTTGGACTGATTACATTGGATTCCACAAGGGAACTGCGTGGCAGGCTGACCACCTGTTACACGAGTGCAGCAAGGAGCCAAGGTAAGTTGCTAGCTAGCATTAAACTTATCTTATAAAAACCAATCAATCTTCACATAATCACTAGTTAACTACATTACATTTACATTTAAGTCATTTAGCAGACGCTCTTATCCAGAGCGACTTACAAATTGGTGCATTCACCTTATGACATCCAGTGGAACAGTCACTTTACAATAGTGCATCTAAATCTTAAAGGGGGGGTGAGAGGGAATACTTATCCTATCCTAGGTATTCCTTAAAGATCAAATCAAATCAAATTTTATTTGTCACATACACATGGTTAGCAGATGTTAATGCGAGTGTAGCGAAATGCTTGTGCTTCTAGTTCCGACAATGCAGTGATAACCAACAAGTAATCTAACTAACAATTCCAAAACTACTGTCTTATACACAGTGTAAGGGGATAAGGAACATGTACATAAGGATATATGAATGAGTGATGGTACAGAGCAGCATACAGTAGATGGTATCGAGTACAGTATATACATATGAGATGAGTGTGTAGACAAAGTAAACAAAGTGGCATAGTTAAAGTGGCTAGTGATACATGTGTTACATAAGGATGCAGTCGATGATGTAGAGTACAGTATATACATATGCATATGAGATGAATAATGTAGGGTAAGTAACATTATATAAGGTAGCATTGTTTAAAGTGGCTAGTGATATATTTACATCATTTCCCATCTATTCCCATTATTAAAATGGCTGGAGTTGGGTCAGTGTCAATGACAGTGTGTTGGCAGCAGCCACTCAGTGTTAGTGGTGGCTGTTTAACAGTCTGATGGCCTTGAGATAGAAGCTGTTTTTCAGTCTCTGGGTCCCAGCTTTGATGCACCTGTACTGACCTCGCCTTCTGGATGATAGCGGGGTGAACAGGCAGTGGTTTGGGTGGTTGATGTCCTTGATGATCTTTATGGCCTTCCTGTAACAACGGGTGGTGTAGGTGTCCTGGAGGGCAGGTAGTTTGCCCCCGGTGATGCGTTGTGCAGTCCTCACTACCCTCTGGAGAGCCTTACGGTTGAGGGCGGAGCAGTTGCCGTACCAGGCGGTGGGGTTTCAGGTGTCTCCGGAAGGTGGTGATTGACTCCGCTGTCCTGGCGTCGTGAGGGAGTTTGTTCCACCATTGGGGGGCCAGAGCAGCGAACAGTTTTGACTGTAGGGAGGCGAGCAGGCCAGAGGTGGATGAACGCAGTGCCCTTGTTTGGGTGTAGGGCCTGATCAGAGCCTGGAGGTACTGAGGTGCCGTTCCCCTCACAGCTCCGTAGGCAAGCACCATGGTCTTGTAGCGGATGCGAGCTTCAACTGGAAGCCAGTGGAGAGAACGGAGGAGCGGGGTGACGTGAGAGAACTTGGGAAGGTTGAACACCAGACGGGCTGCGGCGTTCTGGATGAGTTGAAGGGGTTTAATGGCACAGGCAGGGAGCCCAGCCAACAGCGAGTTGCAGTAATCCAGACGGGAGATGACAAGTGCCTGGATTAGGACCTGCGCCGCTTCCTGTGTGAGGCAGGGTCGTACTCTGCGGATGTTGCAGAGCATGAACCTACAGGAACGGGCCACCGCCTTGATGTTGGTTGAGAACGACAGGGTGTTGTCCAGGATCACGCCAAGGTTCTTAGCGCTCTGGGAGGAGGACACAATGGAGTTGTCAACCGTGATGGCGAGATCATGGAACGGGCAGTCCTTCCCCGGGAGGAAGAGCAGCTCCGTCTTGCCGAGGTTCAGCTTGAGGTGGTGATCCGTCATCCACACTGATATGTCTGCCAGACATGCAGAGATGCGATTCGCCACCTGGTCATCAGAAGGGGGAAAAGAGAAGATTAGTTGTGTGTCGTCTGCATAGCAATGATAGGAGAGACCATGTGAGGTTGACAGAGCCAAGTGACTTGGTGTATAGCGAGAATAGGAGAGGGCCTAGAACAGAGCCCTGTGGGACACCAGTGGTGAGAGCGCGTGGTGAGGAGACAGATTCTCGCCACGCCACCTGGTAGGAGCGACCTGTCAGGTAGGATGCAATCCAAGCGTGGGCCGCGCCGGAGATGCCCAACTCGGAGAGGGTGGAGAGGGGGATCTGATGGTTCACAGTATCGAAGGCAGCCGATAGATCTAGAAGGATGAGAGCAGAGGAGAGAGAGTTAGCTTTAGCAGTGCGGAGCGCCTCCGTGATACAGAGGAGAGCAGTCTCAGTTGAATGACTAGTCTTGAAACCTGACTGATTTGGATCAAGAAGGTCATTCAGAGAGAGATAGCGAGAGAGCTGGCCAAGGACGGCACGTTCAAGAGTTTTGGAGAGAAAAGAAAGAAGGGATACTGGTCTGTAATTGTTGACATCGGAGGGATCGAGTGTAGGTTTTTTCAGAAGGGGTGCAACTCTCGCTCTCTTGAAGACGGAAGGGACGTAGCCAGCGGTCAGGGATGAGTTGATGAGCGAGGTGAGGTAAGGGAGAAGGTCTCCGGAAATGGTCTGGAGAAGAGAGGAGGGGATAGGGTCAAGCGGGCAGGTTGTTGGGCGGCCGGCCGTCACAAGCCGCGAGATTTCATCTGGAGAGAGAGGGGAGAAAGAGGTCAGAGCACAGGGTAGGGCAGTGTGAGCAGAACCAGCGGTGTCGTTTGACTTAGCAAACGAGGATCGGATGTCGTCGACCTTCTTTTCAAAATGGTTGACGAAGTCATCTGCAGAGGGGGAGGAGGGGGGGATTCAGGAGGGAGGAGAAGGTGGCAAAGAGCTTCCTAGGGTTAGAGGCAGATGCTTGGAATTTAGCGTGGTAGAAAGTGGCTTTAGCAGCAGAGACAGAGGAGGAAAATGTAGAGAGGAGGGAGTGAAAGGATGCCAGGTCCGCAGGGAGGCGAGTTTTCCTCCATTTCCGCTCGGCTGCCCGGAGCCCTGTTCTGTGAGCTCGCAATGAGTCATCGAGCCACGGAGCGGGAGGGGAGGACCGAGCCGGCCTGGAGGATAGGGGACATAGAGAGTCAAGGGATGCAGAGAGGGAGGAGAGGAGGGTTGAGGAGGCAGAATCAGGAGATAGGTGGGAGAAGGTTTGAGCGGAGGGAAGAGATGATAGGATGGAAGAGGAGAGAGTAGCGGGGGAGAGAGAGCGAAGGTTGGGACGGCGCGATACCATCCGAGTAGGGGCAGTGTGGGAGGTGTTGGATGAGAGCGAGAGGGAAAAGGATACAAGGTAGTGGTCGGAGACTTGGAGGGGAGTTGCAATGAGGTTAGGGGAAGAACAGCATCTAGTAAAGATGAGGTCGAGCGTATTGCCTGCCTTGTGAGTAGGGGGGGGAGGTGAGAGGGTGAGGTCAAAAGAGGAGAGGAGTGGAAAGAAGGAGGCAGAGAGGAATGAGTCAAAGGTAGACGTGGGGAGGTTAAAGTCGCCCAGAACTGTGAGAGGTGAGCCGTCCTCAGGAAAGGAGCTTATCAAGGCATCAAGCTCATTGATGAACTCTCCGAGGGATAAATGATAAGGATGTTAAGCTTGAAAGGGCTGGTAACTGTGACAGCATGGAATTCAAAGGAGGCGACAGACAGATGGGTAAGGGGAGAAAGAGAGAATGACCACTTGGGAGAGATGAGGATCCCGGTGCCACCACCCCGCTGACCAGAAGCTCTCGGGGTGTGCGAGAACACGTGGGCGGACGAAGAGAGAGCAGTAGGAGTAGCAGTGTTGTCTGTGGTGATCCATGTTTCCGTCAGTGCCAAGAAGTCGAGGGACTGGAGGGAGGCATAGGCTGAGATGAACTCTGCCTTGTTGACCGCAGATTGGCAGTTCCAGAGGCTACCGGAGACCTGGAACTCCACGTGGGTCGTGCGCGCTGGGACCACCAGATTAGGGTGGCCGCGGCCACGCGATGTGGAGCGTTTGTATGGTCTGTGCAGAGAGGAGAGAACAGGGATAAACAGACACATAGTTGACAGGCTACAGAAGAGGCTACGCTAATGCAAAGGAGATTGGAATGACAAGTGGACTACACGTCTCGAATGTTCAGAAAGTTAAGATACGTAGCAAGAATCTTATTGACTAAAATGATTAAAATGATACAGTACTGCTGAAGTAGGCTAGCTGGCAGTGGGTGTGTTGTTGACACTACACTAATCAAGTCGTTCCGTTGAGTGTAATAGTTTCTGCAGTGCTGCTATTCGGGGGCTAGCTGGCTAGCTAGTAGTGTTGTTTACGTGACGTTGCGTTAAAAGAACGACAATAGCTTTGCTAGCTAACCTAGAAAATCGCTCTAGACTACACAATTATCTTTGATACAAAGACGGCTATGTAGCTAGCTACGATCAAACAAATCAAACCGTTGTACTGTAATGAAATGAAATGAAAATGTGATACTACCTGTGAATGCGACCGGGTTGTTGAGTTCTATTCAGAAGACGTTGGCTAGCTGTTGGCTAGCTAGCAGAGTCTCCTACGTTAAGGACGACAAATAGCTGGCTAGCTAACCTCGGTAAATTAAGATAATCACTCTAAGACTACACACTCTAAACCTAAACAACACAATTATCTTGGATACGAAGATACGAAGACAGCAAAGACAGCTATGTAGCTAGCTAACACTACACTAATCAAGTCGTTCAGTTGAGTGTAATAGTTTCTCCAGTGCAGCTAATCAGTGGACGTTAGCTAGCTGGCTAGTGAAGACTACGTTAGGACGGCGAAATACGATAATTACGCAATTATCTTTGATACAAAGACGGCTATGTAGCTAGCTGAGAAGAAATTGCTAAGATTAGACAAATCAAACCATTGTGCTATAATGAAATGTAATGAAATGTAATGAAAAAGTTATACTACCTGCGGGAGCGAGTGGTCGCATCGGCACTTCGGCACTACTCGCTCCAACCCGGAAGTTACTAATTCATATGTATTCATATCAGTAGGCTGGTACTGTATGTATTCATATCAGTAGACTGGTACTGTACGTATTGATATCTGTAGGCTGGTACTGTACGTATTCATATCAGTAGGCTGGTACTGTATGTATTCATATCAGTAGGCTGGTACTGTACGTATTCATATCTGTAGGCTGGTACTGTACATATTCATATCTGTAGGCTGGTACTGTACATATTCATATCAGTTGGCTGTACAATACAAAAGGGGAATAAAACTATTCTAAAATTATCTCATAAGACAAGAAAAGTATGAGCTATATCATCCTCCACTCACTATCACAAGGGTTAGAAACTGCACAGACTCCCTTCATAGAACTTTAAAACACTGGCAGTTTGTCTACTTCACTTCTTTAGTCTACACTCTGATCACTCCAGACAGCCCAGTGAAAAAAACAAATGCTGGCAATACTGGTGTCAAACCACCAAGTCTCAGTAGCATGAAATAACATCTACAGTTCATCATGAAATCCTGCCCTGCCTTTCTAAAGTATTCAAAAGCCAAGTTAACAAACAGATCACCGACCATTTCGAATCCGACCGTACCTTCTCTGCTATGCAATCTGGTTTCTGAGCTGGTCACGGGTGCACCTCAGCCACGCTCAAGGTCCTAAACAATATCACAACTGCCATCGATAAAAGACAGTACTGTACAGCCGTCTTCATTGACCTGGCCAAGGCTTCCGACTGTCAATCACCACATTCTTATTGGCAGACTCAACAGCCTTGGTTTCTCAAATGACTGCCTCGCTTGGTTCACCAACTACATCTCAGACAGAGTTCAGTCTATCAAATCGGAGGGCCTGTTGTCCGGACATCTGTCAGTCTCTATGGGGGTGCCACAGGGTTCAATTCTCTGTATATATATCAATGATCTCGCTCTTGCTGCTGGTGATTCTCTGATCTAGCTCTACGCAGACGACACCATTCTGTATACCTCCGGCCCTTCTTTGGACAAATGCATGCTAAATGCATGCTAAATGCATGCTCATCAACCGATCGCTGCCCGTACCCGCCCGCCCGACTAGCATCACTACTCTGGACGGTTCTGACTTAGAATATGTGGACAACTACAAATACCTAGGTGTCTGGTTAGACTGTAAACTCTCCTTCCAGACGCACATTAAGCATCTCCAATCCAAAAAGAAATCTAGAATCGGCTTCCTATTTCACAACAAAGCCTCCTTCACTCGTGCTGCCAAACATACCCTCGTAAAACTGACTATCCTACCAATCCTTGACTTCGGCGATGTCATTTACAAACTAGCCTCCAACAGTACTCAGCAAATTGGATGTAGTCTATCACAGTGCCAACCGTTTTGTCACCAAAGCCCCATATACTACCCACCACTGCGACCTGTATGCTCTTGTTGGCTGGCCCTCGCTTCATATTCGTCACCAAACCCACTGGCTCCAGGTCATCTATAATTTTTTGCTAGGTAAAGAACTGCCTTATCTCAGCTCACTGGTCACCATAGCAACACCCACCAGTAGCACGTGGTCCAGCAGGCATATTTCACTGGTCATCCCCAAAGCCAACTCCTCTCCTTCCAGTTCTCTGCTGTCAATGACTGGAACGAATTGCAAAAATTACTGAAGCTGTAGTCTTATATCTCCCTCACTAACTTTAAGCATCAGCTGTCAGAGCAGCTTACCGATCATTGCACCTGTACACAGCCCATCTGTACATAGCCCACCTAACTACCCCATCCACATATTGTTATTTATTTTTGCACCTCAGTATCTCTACTTGCACATCATCATCTGCACATCTATCACTCTTGTGTTAATGCTAAATTGTAATTAATTCGCCACTGTGGCTTTTATTGCCTTACCTCACTAATCTTACTACATTTGCACACACTGCATATAGATTTTTCGTTTGTTTATCCCATGTGTAACTCTGTGTTGTTTTTGTCGCACTGCTTTGCTTTATCTTGGCCAGGTCGCAGTTGTAAATGAGAACTTGTTCTCAACTGGCCGACCTGGTTAAATAAAGGGAAATAAAATAAAGAAATATAACAGTTCTACAGCAACTTTTCATGCACAGTGGGAAGTTGGAACGAATAACAAACTTAGTTAGATAGAACCTGCTCTTACCATGAGAAACAGACCTCCCAATCTCCTCCTCCTCTTCATCTTTAATGTTGGCATTCAGTTCCAGTGTTTGACTGCAGTCTTCCAGCTTCACTGATGCCATCTCTGGATCCTGCAGTGCAAACTGGGCTCCACTGTCACAATCAGGCCCCAGTGACTGTAGGTTTGAACTCAGTGTGAAAGGAGAGAGGCAGGCTGGGTTTGTCCTCACTGTTGATGTTACCGGCCTCAGACTTAATCTGAGTTGGCCAGTATTAATAAAGAGAAACGGACACAAAAGTTAGTGCCAGAACTGCAAGACTTGCTTTATTCTCTAAAAATATGGTTTATATTTAGGTGCAGGAGCTCCACAATACTGTTGAGCTAATATTCTATCAGAGGAACATGAGCTCAAACAGTAGAAATTTGAGGTGCTGGTACTCAGCTCTGGTGAGATCCTGTCCAAGTCAAGCACTGATTTCAATAGATCTGGTAGCTAAGCATTGGCAACAAAACATGAATTAATTCACATTATACAAAGCATACACTTTAAATTAGGCAACACAACTCTAAATGCACTTAATCTACAGTAGATTTCCTGAATTCGCATAAATGCACAAATTACTAAAAAAACATTTAGTACACGTTTGCAGTATGTTTTAGGCAGCACTATGTACTATTTTCCTGAATAACCTTGTCTTCCCTGTATTATTTAAATCAAAAAACAATAGTATTTCCGTTCAACCATAGTAACATTTATAGATATTCAGACATTCAGCTGTTTCTGTCTATTAGTACATATGTAGAAAACTGATTGATAATCATCATCATTTAGCTCCAAAACAGTAGTGCAACCGTAAAATTGTCTCTCTGCTGCACCCTCACTGCCTGAACTGAAGTACGTTGATGCAGACCGAGTGGGATCCGCCATTTTACAATCTCCCGAATTTTACACAAAACCAAAAACGACATGTAAAACGAACCCAGAAATCTCAAATAGATTGACCCTTTATGAAATTACATTGACGAAATTATATACATCCACTCAGACTACCAAAGTATCTAACTATGTGACTTGAAAAAGGTGATCACGTTCACTCACGCGGTTTGACATTTAAAAAAAATAGCACATAAAACCTTTATCAAACCTGATAATACCTTGACGTATTTGTTACCCAGCATGTTATGACATGTTATTTAGATATTATAACGTGCTATTACATACCAGTAGTAATACATTAGAAACGGACACAGAAGTTGTCGTCTCGACTGCACAATTCTGACGTACCCTTTATTCTGAAGAATGATGTGCGCCTGCGCGGAACTTCCTGTTTTCCCACTACCAGTTTCTAAACACCAAGAGACGTAACAACGCGAGACTTCAGAGAACGCTTGGGAAGCAGACCAAGCCGGGTTTGAGAAGTTTAAGAAGTGAACAATTCTGATACTTTTGCAGCGGCTAATGGGGATGCTAATAAATACCTAAAAGATTCCGTCGGCACACACTTGAAACATGGCCATTCTTTTATCAATTTCATAACTGCAGTTGCTTATTCACAATAGCTCACACTGCATATGATATATATCCCAGCATCACAGATAGCCTAGTGGTTAGAGCGTTGGGCTATGTAGTTGGAAAGTTGCTGAATCGAATCCCCGAGTTTACACAGCATTAATCTATCGTTCTGTCCTTGAACAATGTAGTTAACCCACCGTTCCTATCATTTAAAACTGTATAAATCAATAACTAATTCACCGTTTGTCACAGAAACATCAAACTATGTATGATTTATACTTTCACAACCTTTGCTTTGAGTAGAAATTCCCGTTTTGATTTGATATTTGATAGAAATACATAAAATCTCAAATATTGCATTTAAAGATGAAGAAATCAATAACTAATTCAGTGATTGTCTCAGAAA
Source organism: Oncorhynchus gorbuscha (assembly GCF_021184085.1). Lineage (NCBI taxonomy): Eukaryota > Metazoa > Chordata > Actinopteri > Salmoniformes > Salmonidae > Oncorhynchus > Oncorhynchus gorbuscha. The sequence goes on from NW_025746297.1 coordinate 103,545, forward strand.
AAAGTGAGAATATGCGTTTAATATAACTTTAAAATAAATGTTAATTTCAAGTGCAATTTGTTCTATATGATGTTAGACAATGTGTACATAAAGTTGTACAATGTTTACAATCTTAAATCGTATGCCAAATCAATGTTTGCATTTTTAGTGCAACAGGTCCACATTTTAAAATAGTTACAAGGAACAACAATCATTTATTTATACGTCTCTAATTTAACAGAACAATGGGCCCCTTACAATAATGTTCTATTTTGGCTTTGTTGAAGTCCTTCTTTGTCATCCCCAGACAAGCTAAATGAAACCATCTCTGGCACACAGAGCGTTCTATCTGCAGTATTAAAAACATAAAACAGGGTTATGCTGATTTACATGTAAACAACAGTTCTGGAATACCCAAATTCTGTTTCTGGCTTTTGCAATTAGGAACATTTTCAAATTGAATTGGATTTTTGTTCAATTGCTAAATTTACTTTAAAGGACATGCATTTGACCAGAACCCTGATAGAAGCACACATAACTGAGGTGCTAATCATCGTTAAGTATTCAAGCAATATAAATGTTGTAATATCAAACATTACAAGAATGGCATCTCATAGATTTGATATATTTCTATCAAATCAAAACTGGAATTTGTATTCAAAAGAAAGGTTGTAAAAAATATGCTAGACATTTATAGAATAAACCATATCAATTTTTATATCTCTGTGACAATCATTGAATTAGTTACAGATTTATACAATTATTCATGGCTTTTTTGCAAATGTCAGTTGAATGTCAGAATGTGTGACTATAAAACCAACTTTACCTCGGAAGTAGGCAGAAGTAGGCAGTTGTTCTTCAAACAGCAGTAAAACTGATTGACTTTCTTCCTTCTTTCCATCTACTACAGGGTTTAGTGCTCCAACTACTCATGGAATCTTCTGCTCAAGACGATGAACCTCAATATATAACAAAACTCCAGATAACATATTTAATAGGTGCCCTGCTCCGAAATTATATACACAATATAATAAAATATATTGATTTTTAAAAAAATCGAATATCTTGTTAGATGTTCTGATATAGACAGAATGACTGAAGATTACCTGTAATTTCAAATCATTAGTTTACAATTTCACAATGGAATTAATTACAATTTATAACCGTCATGTCTCAAAACTGGGAGTAGCAGAAAGAGCATGTCATTCACCCGACATGTGTTCCTCTAGACAGTAACACAACGACACAAGGATAATTGTAAGCATCAACATTTTTGAAAACGTTAGTAATTTTACATGGTTGTTATATTAATGTTCAGTTTCCGTTAATGTCGCAAACTATATTTTCTCTAGGCTAACATAAGTAACTCTGCCTGGATACTTGCATGCTAACTAACATTAACTCTAACTTAGCTGCTCTAGCCTACTATGGTCCTGTCCATCTATCCAGGGTAAACAAAGCGGCAATGTTGTGTATTGTATATACAGTATTTCACTAAAAATACTATAGTTTAATTCATTTAATTATACACATGAGAAAAAAAGGTTGCCCAGCATGAATTCATGTACAAACATTATTTTTCATTACATTCTTGTCATTTAGCAGATGTTTGTATCCAGAGCGACTTACAGGAGAAATAAGAGTTAATTGGCTTGCTCAAGGGCACAATGACAGATTTTTCACCTAGTCGGCTCGGGATTCAAACCAGCAACCTTTCAGTTATTGGGCAAACACTCTTAACCGCTAGGCCAGATCAATTAACTTCAATACAGTTATTCAAATACATTCATCATCAATGACTAAAATAATGAATCTAGTATTAAAAGACAAATTAATAAACACAAGTATTCGATTCATAGCCTGTTTATCATTAAACACAATTGTTTAGTAATATAAAATAATTCACCCAAACTAATGCTAAAAACAGATCACCCCATGATCTTTATCTGATATACACCAAGTGCACAAAACATTAGGAACACCTTCCAAATATTGAGTTGCACCCCCCTTTGTCCTCAGAACAGCCTCAAGTCGTCTGGGCATAGACTGTCCAAGGTGTTGAGAGTGTTCACAGGGATGCTGGCCCATGTTGACTCCAATGCTTCCCACAATTGTGTCAATGTGGCTGGGAGTGGATCTCTACTCCGAATAGCTCCTTCCATCTCCTCCCAGAGATGAACAATTGGATTGAGATCTGGTGACTCGTCAGGCCACTGCAGTAAACTGAATTCCTTGTCATTTTCTTGGAACCATTCCTGGATAAGCCTTGTGGCATGGGGGATAATCCTGCAAATCTATTTGCAGATGGATACACAACTGCCGTGAAGGGGGGCACCAGATTGGCAATGATGTTTAGATATCCTGTGGCATTCAAACATTGTTCAACTTTTATCAAGGGGCCCAATGTGTGCCCTGAAAACACACCCTAAGCCCCATAGTCCTCCCATCATCATGAAACAGCAGGAACCGGGATTCATCAGACCAGGCAATGTTTTTAAAATTCTCCAGTGTCCAGTGTTTTCATTCCTTAGCCCACTGCAACTGCAGGCTCTTGTTTTCTACTGAAAGCTAATGGGGATCCATAATAAATACACAAAAACGACACTATTTTGGTTCATAGTTTTTCACCTGGATTCACCTGGTCACCTATGTAATGAAAAGAGCAGGTGTTGTTAATGTTTTGTGAACAGAGTATGTAAAAAGAGTATGTTGTTTCTACCAGCTCTTTCTCACAGAAAACTGCAGAGGGAAGTAGTACAACCCAGTCAACCATCAAACTCCAACTCCAGACATATCACAGAGGATATTCAACCCTAAGGTAATCTCAATATCTTTACAGTAGAAACTAACAAAACACATCAAAACTGACAAGGTACAAACTGGTCCGTAAAGTAAAGTAAGGCTAACATTCTATAACGCTCCCTTTCCTCTGTAAAGTTCTCTCATAGTAAGAAACTACAGTTGAAGTCAGAAGTTTACACACACCTTAGCCAAATACATTTAAACTCAGTTTGACTATTCCTGACATTTAATCCAAGTAAAAATGTCCTGTTTTAGGTCAGTTAGGATCACCACTTTATTTTAAGAATGTGACATGTCAGAATAATAGTAGAGAGAATGATTTATTTCAGTTTTGATTTCTTTCATCACATTCCCAGTGGGTCAGAAGTTTGCATATATTCAATTAGTATTTGGTAGCATCTCTTTAAATTGTTTCACTTGGGTCAAACATTTCAGGTAGCCTTCCATAAGCTTCCCACAATAAGTTGGGTGAATTTTGGCCCGTTCCCCCTGACAGAGCTGGTGTAACTGAGTCAGCTTTGTAGGCCTCCTTGCTCACGCAATCTTTTTCAGTTCTGCCCAAAAATGTTCTATAGGATTGAGGTCAGGGCTTTGTGATGGCCACTCCAATACCTTGACTTTGTTGTCTTTAAGCCATGTTGCCACAACTTTGGAAGTATGCTTGGGGTCATTGTCCATTTGGAAGACCCATTTGCGACCAAGCTTTAACTTCCTGACTGATGTCTTGAGATGTTGCTTCAATATATCCACATCATTTTCTATTTTGTGAAGTGCACCATTTCCTCCTGTAGCCACGCACCCCCACAACATGATGCTGCCACCCCCGTGCCTCACGGTTGGGATGGTGTTCTTCGGCTTGCAAGCCTCACCCTTTTTCCTCCAAACATAATGATAGTCATTATTGCCAAACAGTTATATTTTTGTTTTATCAGAACAGAGGAAATTTCTCAAAAAAGTACAATCTTTGTCCCCATGTGCAGTTGCAAACCATAGTCAGTTTTTTTATGGCTGTTTTGGAGCAGTGGCTTCTTCCTTGCTGAGCGACCTTTCAGGTTATGCCGATATAGGACTCATTTGACTGTGGACAAAGATACTTTTGTACCCGTTTCCTCCAGCATCTTCACAAGATCCTTTGCTGTATGTTCATCTCTAGGTGACAGATGGCTGCGTGGTCCCATGGTGTTTATACTTGCATACTATTTTTTGTACAAATTAACCTGGTACCTTCAGGCGTTTGGAAATTGCTCCCAAAGATGAACCAGACTTGTGGAGGTCTACAATAGTTTTTCTGGGGTCTTGGCTGATTTCTTTTGATTTTCCCATGATGTCAAGCAAAGAGGCACTGAGTTTGAAGGTATGCCTTGAAATACATCAACAGGTACACCTCCAATTGATTAAAATGATATAAATTAGCCTATCAGAAGCTTCTAAAGCCATGAAATCATTTTCACATTTTTCAAGCTATTTAAAGGCACAGTCAACTTTGTGTATGTAAACTTCTGACCCACTGTAATTGTAATACAGTGAATTATAAGTGATATAATCTGTCTGTAAACAATTGCTGGAAAAATGACTTGTGTCGTGTACAAAGTAGATGTCCTAACCGACTTGCCAAAACTATAGTTTGTTAACAAGAAATTTGTGGAGTGGTTGAAAAACGAGTTTTAATGACTCCAACCTAAGTATGTTAACTTCTGACTTCAACTGTCCTTCTGTAGCTCAGTTGGTAGAGCATGGCGCTTGTAATGCCAGGGTAGTGGGTTCGATCCCCGGGACCACCCATACGTAGAATGTATGCACACATGACTGTAAGTCGCTTTGGATAAAAGCGTCTGCTAAATGGCATATATTATTATTATTATTATTACAATAGAGCATTCTACGCTTTCTTCATTTGATCCAATTCAATGTTGCCAATTATTTAATGACATGACAATTAAGTGGAGTGTCTAATCTTAGCTGGTCTGAGAGAACTGATGAGGCTTCTCTCCTTCATGTATACCTTGGTGTCTTTTGAAATGACCCAGTTGAGAGAAACTCGCCCCACAGTCAGAGCAGGAGTAAGGCTTCTATCCTGTGTGTATACGTTCATGTTGTTTTAAGGTGCCCAGTCGAGAAAAACTCGCCCCACAGTCAGAGCAGGAGTAAGGCTTCTCTCCTGTGTGTATACGTTCATGTTGTTTTAAGGTGCCCGGATGAGAGAAACTCGCTCCACAGTCAGAGCAGTAGAAAGGCTTCTCTCCTGTGTGTATACGTTCATGTCTTTTTAAGTCACCCAGTTGAGAGAAACTCTTTCCACAGTCAGAGCAGGAGTAAGGCTTCTCTCCTGTGTGTGTTCTTTGATGAACTATTAGCTCATTTGATGTTGTGAAGCATTTTACACAGTCAGAGCAGGAGTAAGGCTTCTCTCCTGTGTGTATACGTTCATGTTGTTTTAAGGTGCCCGGATGAGAGAAACTCACCCCACAGTCAGAGCAGGAGTAAGGCTTCTCTCCTGTGTGCATACGTTCATGTTGTTTTAAGTTACCCAGTCGAGAGAAACTCTTTCCACAGTCAGAACAGGAGTACGGCTTCACTCCTGTGTGTGTAGGTTCATGTTGTTTTAACGTGCCCAGTCGAGAGAACCTTGCCCCACAGTCAGAGCAGAAGTAAGGCTTCTCTCCTGTGTGTGTTCTTTGGTGAACTTTTAGCTCAGTTGATGTTGTAAAGCATTTTACACAGTCAGAGCAGGAGTAAGGCTTCTCTCCTGTGTGTGTTCCATGATGAACTTTTAGCTCAGTTGATGTTTTGAAACATTTTACACAGTCAGAGCAGGAGTAAGGTTTCACTTCTGTATGTATACGTTCATGTCTTTTTAAGTGGCCCAGTTGAGAGAAACTCTTTCCACAGTCAGAGCAGAAGTAAGGCTTCTCTCCTGTGTGTATAAGTTCATGTTGTTTTAAGGTGCCCAGTCGAGAGAAACTCGCCCCACAGGCAGAGCATGAGTAAGGCTTCTCTCCTGTGTGTGTTCTTTGGTGAACTATTAGCTCAGTTATTGTTGTGAAGCATTTTAAACAGTCAGGGCAGGAGTAAGGCTTCTCTCCTGTGTGTATACGTTCATGTTGTTTTAAGTTGCCTAGTTGAGAGAACCTCGCCCCACAGTCAGAGCAGGAGTAAGGCTTCTCTCCTGTATGTATTCTCTGATGAACTTTTAGCTCAGTTGATGTTGTGAAGCATTTTACACAGTCAGAGCAGGAGTAAGGCTTCTCTCCTGTGTGTATACGTTCATGTTGTTTTAAAGTGCCCAGTCGAGAGAAACTCGCTCCACAGTCAGAGCAGGAGTAAGGCTTTTCTCCTGTGTGTATTTTTAGGTGTATTTTTAGTTTTGATGGAAGTGGGAAAATCTCCTCACAATGTGGGCAGTGGTGAGACCTCCTAGCTCTGTGATCTTCCTGATGTTGCTCTCTGGATGTAGAGAATGTCTCAACGTGGTCTCCTGTGTGAACAACACCAGAAGAACCAGTCAGTTGGTGTGATATTCATGTCAATCAAATGTATATTATGAAGCCCTTTTTACATCAGTTGTAACAAAGTGTTCTACAGAAACCCACCCAAATTCCCCAAAGAGCAAGCAATGCAGATGTAGAAGCACAGTGGCCACGAGAACTCCCCTAGAAAATAGGAACCTTGGAAGAAACAGAGAGGAACCAGGCTCAAAGGGGTGGCCAGACCTCTTCTGGCTGTACCGGGTGACATACAGTTGAAGTCAGAAGTTTACATACACTTAGGTTGGAGTCATTAAAACTCATTTTTCAACCACTCCACAAATTTATTGTTAACAAACTATAGTTTTGTCAAGTCGGTTAGGACATCTACTTTGTACATGACACAAGTAATTTTTCCAACAATTGTTTTCAGACAGATTATTTCACTTATAATTTTCTGTATCACAATTAGTGGGTCAGAAGTTTATATACACAAAGTTGACTGTACCTTTAAACAGCTTGGAAAATTCCCGAAAATTATGTCATGGCTTTAGAAGCTTCTGATAGGCTAATTTACATCATTTGAGTCATTTGGAGGTGTACCTGTGGATGTATTTTAAGGCCTACCTTGAAACTCTCTGCCTCTTTGCTTGACATCATGGGAAAATCAAAAGAAATCAGCCAAGACCTCACAAAACAAATTGTAGACCTCTACAAGTCTGGTTCATCCTTGGAAGAAATTTCCAAATGCCTGGGCGTTTGTACCATGTTCATCTGTACAAACAATAGTACGCAGGTATAAACAGCATGGGACCACGCAACCGTCATACCGCACAGGAAGGAGATGCGTTCGGTCTCCTAGAGATGAATGTACTTTGGTGCGAAAAGTGCAAATCAATCCCAGAACAACAGCAAAGGACCTTGTGAAGATGCTGGAGGCAACAGGTACAAAAGTATCTATATTCACAGTAGAAAGAGTCCTATATCGACATAACCTGAAAGGCCGCTCAGCAAGGAAGAAGCCACTGCTCCAAAACCACCATAAAAAAGCCAGACTACGGTTTGCAACTGCACATGGGGACAAAGATTGTACTTTTTGGAGAAATGTCCTCTGGTCTGATGAAACAAAAATGGAACTGTTTGGCCATAATGACCATCGCTATGTTTGGAGGAAAAAAAGAAGGGGGGTTTGCAAGCTGAAGAACACTATCCCAACCGTGAGGAACAGGGGTGGCAGCTTCATGTTGTGTGGGTGCTTTGCTGCAAGAGGGGCTGGTGCACTTCACAAAATAGATGGCATCATGAGGGAGGAAAATGATGTGGATATACTGAAGCAACATCTCAAGACATCATTGTCAGGAAGTAAAAGCTTGTTCGCAAAGGGGTCTTCCAAATGGACAATGACCCCAAGCATACTTCCAAAGTTGTGGCAAAATGGCTTAAGGACAACAAAGTCAAGGTATTGGAGTGGCCATCACAAAGCCCTGACCTCAAACCTATAGAACATTTTTCGGCAGAACGGAAAAGTGTGTGTGCGAGCAAGGAGGCCTACAAGCCCGACTCAGTTACACCAGCTCTGTCAGGAGCAATGGGCCAAAATTTACCCAACATATTGTGGGAAGCTTGTGGAAGGCTACCCGAAATGTTTGACCCAAGTTAAACAATTTAAAGGCAATGCTACCAAATACTAATTGAGTGTATGTAAACTTCTCACCCACTGGGAATGTGATGAAAGAAATAAAAGCTGAAATAAATCATTCTCTCTATTATTATTCTGACATTTCACATTCTTAATATAAAGTGGTGATCCTAACTGACCTAAGACAGGGAATCTTTACTAGGATTAAATGTCAGGAATTGTGAAAAACTGAGTTTAAATGTATTTGGTGTATAAGGTGTATGTAAACTTCCGACTTCAACTGCATGTATTCATGTCAGTAGGCTGTGCAATACAAAAGGGGAATAAAACTATTCTAAAAGTGGGTAAGAGTTGAAAGCTAAAAAGAGTCAAAAGTCATGAAAATGTTGTTATATCATCCTCCACTCACTATCACAAGGGTTAGTAACTACACAGACTCATTTCATATCATCCTCCACTCACTATCACAAGGGTTAGTAACTACACAGACTCATTTCATATCATCCTCCACTCACTCATTTCATAGAACTTTTAAAAAACTGGCAGTTTATCTACTTCACTTCTTTAGTCTATTCTCTGATCACTCCAGATAGCTCAGTTAATAAAACAAATGCTGACAATACTGGTGTCATCCCTGCAAGACTCCGTAGCATGAAATAACATCTACCTTCTCATTTAAACAGTTCACCATCAAACAGTTCTACTGCAACTTTTCATGCCCAGAGGGAAGTTGAAACGAACAACACAAGCTTTGTTGTGTAGTGTGGAATTTCTCAGCGATGTGTGATGTCAGAACTACAGAATTCAACCTAGCAATAGACTGGGTCATGTCATGACTTGCCCTTTTGGGTGAGGATCATAGGCGCCAGATCCCATCACCCTTTCCCCTCCCCTCTTTCGCTCTCTCCCATCAGTTTTTTGGTCCCCTTAACATATGTCTTGAGGTCGACATAAATTCTTACTGACTTCCCGGCATTGACCTGGAAATTCTCTGATGACGTCAGACTCATTCTGAACAGGTTGCAGCCTACCAGGATACTTGGTTTTCCTTCCCTTGGCATGTGCGCTTGTGTAAGCAAACGTACCACGGACAACATTTTAATGAGGATTTATGCTGGGATAACTTAAAACTTGTTAGGGATCGGTGTCCTGTCTACGGGACAGTTGTTACTCAATTAGCATAATGTGTTAACGTGTTTTTTAGCGAGGGGGGGGGATGTAGCTACATATAAGTGTCTTATATGGGCAGAAAGCTTAAATCGTTGTTAATCCAACTGCATTGTCCAATTTACAGTAGCTATTACAGCGACAAAATGTCATTCTATTGTTTGAGGAGAGTGCAGAACAACAAAACACTATTTTCACCCCGACAGGTTTGATACATTCACATCTGAAGGAAAAATATTGACTTACATTCCGAAATCTTGCTCTGATTTGTCATCCAAAGGGTCCCAGAGATAGCACGTAGTGTTGTTTGGTTAGATAAAATCATTTTTCATATCCTAAAAAAGGTCCATGTAGCATGTACGACCGATTTTGTATTTCCCCTCATTCAACTTGCAAAGAAGGAAATCTGTGAAAATCAAAAGCTAAAACGTTGTTTCAACCAGTCAAATTACATTTGTGCTTATTCCTCAGACACTCGAGAAAGTAACCAGCCTTTGTTAGATCAGTCTGCATTCAGTCAATCCACTGGGAAACCAGTTTTAGCCAGGATGGCATCATGGCCATACGGCATCATTGCAAGCCGATGACACGGTTGGTGTTCACTTGATTGACTGTGTCTTTGTCAAATTACCACCTATCGTTTTGAAACCAAGCTAGCTAGATAGCCAATAAGCTGTGCATTACGAGAGCAGGTGGAAATCCTTTGTCCGTCACACAATATTTCAGCTAACCTAGCACGCCAGGAGGCTAGTTCCATTTGGACATGTCAAAGCGCGTTACACATATCTGTGAGTTATGAAAACGAAGTGTTTTGCAAATTTTGAACTTACAATATGGCTACTAATACTGGAAAAGCTAAATAAAAATCCAGGTATACAGATTGTGGACGATATTCTAGCAGAAATCTATCGGGAAAATAGACGCTAACGTTACCTGAGACTGGTAAGTGAAATACGAGTCTTTATATTGTCAATCCAAAAACCACAACATGTCAAAGTCAACATCCAATACACATTGGGCTCCCGACTGGCGCAGTGGTCTAACACACTGCAGTACCTGGTTTGAATCTAGGCTGCATCACATCCGGCTGTGATTGGGAGTCCCATAGGACAGGGCACAATTGTCCCAGCGTCTGGGTTTGGCCGGGGTAGGCGTCATTGTAAATAATAATTTGTACTGACTTGCCTAGTTAAATAAAGTTTCATATAAAAAAGAAACAAATAATTGGTCCACACTTCACCAGTGTTCTTCACTCTATATAATATATGTTTATAGATGTGTTGTTGTATAATTGATGTAATGCTAAAATAAAGGTTCAATAAAATAAACTTGAATTCTTACAGATTTTTTTTTGTGTGGTAAAGACTGACTTCAAAGAGACCACATTCAAGTCCTCCATCCCCCACTTAGTCTGACTACTGCTCTCTCTGGCTCCACAACACACCCCGCCCGGCCATCTAGAGGTGTGAATACCCAGCCAGCCTATAAGTAGAGGATGGTAAGTGCTTTACAGCAGAAAGAGACTTGGGACCAGCAGCACAATATTATGTAGAGGGTCTAAATACTGTAATTATAAATAGTGTGTACCTTTTTTGTTTGTTTGTTTTTTACATTGTGTGTGGTTTGTGGTGTGTTCACTTATGACATTAGATCAGTGTTGGCTGCTAACTTGGCCCTTATCTTAAATATTTCACTTCTGTTTGAAGGTCAATAAGTTGGTTGAAATTGTAAAAAGTATCATTTTTTCCATATATAGACACACCCTATGTTTGAATAAAATCCACTATTATGTAGGCTACTGAGCTTGTCTGATGCTTTAAGCACTGCAATTAAAAATCAAAACACACAAATGACTCAAGAGGGAGCCAGAGATCAATATAGCCTAACCAGAAGAAAAAAAACAGTTCCAGACCCCACCCTTCTCCTCCCCACTGCTGCTGTTCTCCGCAGATTCTTCCGTTACTCTCCTGAAGTTGCTGGTAACAGGCTACACCAGCGGTCGGCAACCTTTTCCATTTGGAGTGCCAGGGTATCGTACCATTTCTACTGATCTGCGTGCCCGTTATGATTTTCGTCTGCACATTTTCGTGGAACCGTTTAATTTAATTTTACAAGTCTTTATATCTCAAATCAATGTCATGTAAATAAATTATAACTATATTAAAATTATGCAATTCTAAAAGTAACTTCTATTGCCATTGTCAATATGTAAAGATAGCTACTTCCATTGTCAATATGTAAAAATAGCCTACATAAAACCAACAATAGAAACACTGCAGCCTGCATGTAGAACATATTTCTTATGAAAATAAATATTCTATAAATCACATTGGCTATGCATGGCCTGACTGCAAGGAACTTTAAACATTGTATCTTCTATTAATTTGGTCTGGCCTGTGCTAGCAAACTTGCAACATTGTATAAAATATTCTGGGCCCTCAGGAAAAGGTGCAACACTCGCTCACCATGAAACATTCTTAGTTTAATTAATGATGTGTATGTGTAATTCTGTGTGATTAATTAGGTATTTAGTAAATAAATAATTACACCCAATTTTGTATTGCTGATTCAACTTGTTAGCCTGGGTTCGTGAAGATAACCAAGAATTTACAACTTTCAGATGAGACTGAATTAAGGTGACGATTAATATTGACTGCTATTGATGTAACATATTACCAGGTCTTTAAGAGTTTATTCGGAAGATAACAGCTCTATAAATATTATTTTGTGGTGCCCCGACTCTCTAGTTAATTACATTTACTTTACATGATTACCTCAATCAGGTAATATTAATTACGGAGAAATTATTTTATAGAAAAGCATGTCACATCACTTAATCCGGCATAGCCAAAGACACGACACCACCATGCTTGACTTTTGGGGATAAGGTTATTTTGGCGGTAGGCAGTGTTGATTTGGACCCATCAATCCAGAGAATGGACTTCCAGAAATCTTCAGGTTTGTCCAGGTGGTCTCTGGCAAAGTTAAGACGGGCAGTTTGGTTCTTGTGTGACAGCAGAGGCTTCTTCCTAGCAACCCTCCCATTTGGATTCAGTGTTCTTACTGTTGAAGCACAGTTACCTGAGATGCAGCAAGGGAGGTTTGCAAATCTCTAGATGTTATGTTTGGGTTGGCTTTTACCTGATTTATTATTGTTCTTGTGGCCCTTAGGGATATTTTGGAAGGGTGTCTGTCCACTTCTAGGCCGAGTTGCTGTCATGTTAAATGCTTTCCATACGTAAATTGTTTGCCTCACAGTGAACTGAAGGAGCTCAAATCTTTTTGAGATTATATTATAGCCTTCCCCAGACAGATGTGTTCCAACTACCCTTGTCCTGTTGTCCTCTGAGATCTCCTTGCCTCTCGGCATGTTGTGCTTTGCATTCACCTGGATGGGTAACACAAAACTGACCAGGTTTCTTACCTCTGTCAGAGTCCTGCACAAACTCTTTCGTAACGATCTCTCCTTTGATTGGTTCATTTGGTACCCAATTATTTACCCACCTGAATCTACTTAGCTACTTGATTTAACCAATGCAACTTGGGGTTCACATATTTTTGCACCTGCACTAATTCCTTTTTAATATTATTTTTCCACTTCACACATGATTTCCTCTACACCAACATATGGTATTGGTATTAATAAACCTGTCATGTCAGATCAAAAGACTGGTTCTGATTAAATGAAGATTTCATGGTAAAAACTAAAAAATCTCTAATTGCACAAGAGGTTCACAGACTTTCAAGCAGCACTGTATATATTTGCCACTGCTCGACTAAAAAAAGCTTGGTCGACCAACATCTATCCACCAAACAATCGACCAGTTGACTAAATGGGGTCAGCTCTAAAAGCTGTTCAACAGTTGAGGGCAAAAAAATGGGCATAAGGGGTGAATATTATGAGTCATAATCAATTATCATCCTCCACTCACTATCACAACGGTTAGTAACTACAGACTCATTTCATAGAACTTCAAAACACTAGCAGTTTATCTACTTCACTTCTTTAGTCTCCTCTCTGATCACTCCAGATAGCTCAGTTGTTCAGGGATGTGTGATGTCAGAATTACAGAAGTCAACCTATCAATAGACTGGGTCATAACTTATGGAGGTCTAATTTATGAAGATAACTTATGGATAGAACCTGCTCTTACCATGAGAAACAGACGTCCTAATCTTCTCCTCCTCCTCTTCATCTTTAATGTTGACATTCAGCTCCAGTGTTTGACTGCAGTCTTCCAGCTTTACTGATGTCATCTCTGGATCCTGCAGCGCAAACTGGGCTCCACTGTCACAATCAGGACCCAGTGACTGTAGGTTTGGACTCAGTGTGGAAGGAGAGAGGAAGGCTGTGTTTGTCCTCACTGTTGATGTTACAAACCTCAGACTTGATCTGAGTCAGCCTGTAGTAATAAAGAGAAATGGACACAAAGTTGGTCTTAAATTCTGGCACTTTCTTTATTCTCAAACTATATTAGATCAGGTACCTAAGCATTGACAAACCATTCAATTCATTTCAAATTAGACACTATAGTAGAGTTCCTAAATTCACACACAGTGCATTCAGAAAGTATTCAGACACCTTGACTTTTCCACGTTTTGTTACGTTACAAAATGGATTAAATTGTTTTCCCCCTCGCCAATCTACAGACGATACCCCATTATGACAAAGCAAAAAAATGTATTTACATTGTTTTGCAAATGTATTAAAAAATTTAACTGAAATATCACATTTTCTTAAGTATTCAGACCATTTACTCAGTATTTTTTTGAAGCAACTTTGGCAGCGATTACAGCCTTGTGTATGACGCTACAAGCGTGGCACTAGAGGTCGACTGATTAATCGGCATGGCCGATTTAATTACGGCCGATTTCAAGTTTTCATAACAATTGTAAATCAGCATTTTTGGACTGATTACATTGGATTCCACAAGGGAACTGCATGGCAGGCTGACCACCTGTTACACGAGTGCAGCAAGGAGCCAAGGTAAGTTGCTAGCTAGCATTAAACTTATCTTATAAAAACCAATCAATCTTCACATAATCACTAGTTAACTACACATGGTTGATGATTTTACTAGGTTAACCAGTTTGTCCTGCGTGGCATATAATCAACGCAGTGCCTGTTAATTATCATCGAATTACAGCCTACTTCGCCAAACGGGGGATGATTTAATTAACATAAGCGCATTTGCGACAAAAGCACAATCGTTGCACGAATTTACCTAACCATAAACATCAATGCCTTTCTTAAAATCAATACCAGAAGTCTATTTTTTTTAAACCTTCATATTTAGCTAAAATAAATTAATGTTAGCAGGCAATATTAACTTGGGAAATTGTGTCACTTCTCTTGCGTTCATTGAACGCAGAGTCAGGGTATATGCAACAGTTTGGGCCGTCTGGCTCGTTGCAAGCTAATTTGCCAGAATTTTACATGATTATGACTTAACATTGAAGGTTGTGCAATGTAACAGCAATATTTAGACTTAGGGTTGCCGCCCGTTCGATAAAATATGGAACGGTTTCGTATTTCACTGAAAGAATAAACGTTTTGTTTTCGAAATGATCGTTTCCGGATTTTACCATATTAATGACTAATGGCTTGCATTTCTGTGTTTATTATAATTAAGTCTATGATTTGATAGGTCAGTCTGACTGAGCGGTGGTAGGCAGCAGCAGGCTCATAAGCATTCATTCAAACTTTACTGCGTTTGACAGCAGCTCTTGGCAATGCTTGCTTCACAGCGCTGTTAATGACATCAAGCCTATCAACTCCTGAGATTAGGCTGGCAATACTAAAGTGCCTATTAGAACATCCAATAGTCAAAGGTATATGAAATACAAATGGTATAGAGAGAAATAGTCAACGTTTCATAATTCTTATAATAACTACAACCTAAAACTTCTTAACTGGGAATATTGAACCACCAGCTTTCATATGTTCTCATGTTCTGAGCAAGGAACTTAAACGTTAGCTTTTTTACATGGCACATGTTGCAATTTTAATTTCTTCTCCAACAAAATGTTTTTGCATTATTTAAACAACATTGACCATGTTTCATTATGTAGTTGAGACTAAATAGATTTGATTTATGTATTATATGAAGTTAATAAAAGTGTTCATTGTTCATTCAGTATTGTTGTAATTGTCATTATTACTTATATTATATATATATATATTTTTAAATAGTCCGATTAATCTATATCTGCTTTTTTTTGGGCCCTCCAATAATCGGTATCGGCGTTAAACTCATAATCGGTCGACCTCTACATGGCACACCTGTATTTGGGGAGTTTCTGTCATTCGTCTCTGCATTTCCTCTCAAGCTCTGTCAGGTTGGATGGTGAGCATCGCTAAACAGCCATTTTCAGGTCTTTCCAGGGATGTTCGATCTGGCTGTGTTGTCTTGGCTGTGTGCTTAGGGTCATTGTCCTGTTGGAAGGTGAACCTTCACCCCAGTCTGAGGACCTTGGAAGGTTTTCATTAAGGATCTCTTTGTAATTTGCTCCATTCATTTTACCCTCGATCCTGTCTCCCAGTCCCTGCCGCTGAAAAACATCCCCACAGCATGATGATGCCACCACCATGCTTCACCGTAGGGATGGTGCCAGGTTTTCTCCAGATGTGTTTCATCAGACCAGAGAATATTATTTCTCATGGTCAGAGACCTTTAGTCGTCGTTTGGCAAACTCCAAGTGGTCTGTCATGTGCCTTTTACTGAGGTCATGTGCCTTTTATTAAGGAGTGGCTTCCGTCTGGACACGCTACCATAAAGTGCTGACTGGTGAAGCGCTGCAGAGATGGTTGTCCTTCTGGAAGGTTCTCCCATCTCCACAGAGGAACTCTGGAGCTCTGTCAGAGTGACCATTGGGTTCTTGGTCACCTCCCTGACCAAGGCCCTTCTACCCGATTATTCAGTTTGGCCGGGCGGTGAGCTCTAGGAAGAGTCAATCCTGTCTCAAATCTCTACAGACAATTCATTTGACCTCATGGCTTGGTTTTTGCTCTGACATGCACTGTTAACTGTGGGACCTTATATAAACAGGCGTGTGCCTTTCCAAATCATGTCCAATCAATTGAATTTACCACAGGTGGACAACAATCAAGTTGTAGAAACATGTCAAGGATGATCAATGGAAACAGGATGCACCTGACCTCAATTCTGAGTCTCATAGCAAAGGGTTTGAATACTTATGTAAATAAAGCGGTTGTTATTTTTGCAAACAAATCAAAAAAATCTGTTTTCGCTTTGTCATTGTGGCATATTGTGTGTAGATTGAGGAAAAAGGTAATTGAATCCATTTTAGAATAAGGCTAAAGTAACAAAATGTGGAAAAGGGGAAGGGGTCTGAATTCTTCCCGAATGCACTGCAAGGAACTGGCAACTCGTTCTCATTCTGAGAAATAAGGTTGGCCCCTTGATTTAACATCTGAACAAAGTGGACAGGCTAACAAGCTTTTCAAACAGAATGGTGTGTTCATAACAATTCAACTGTTCAACCTTGTTATCTAACAAATGGATCCAAGTTGGCTAAACTTGAAATATAAAGATTAGCTGGCTAGTCACTAGCATGTAGGCCTGAGAGATTGTTGATGAGACCTGTGTTAATGTTCTATAATGCCTACAATAAGTTAGTCATTACTAGTTACATTTGTATTACAGAAAGGGTCAATTTAATAGACTTGAAAGCCAGATCAGTGATTATTGCAACAACAACACAAAAGCATGTTAAACTATTTTTATATAAAATAATAAATTATTAGTGGGTCTTATGGTTGTGGATGGCTTTTATTTAGCCTAGATATAACAACCACAAGCCCTGAATTCATTTGATTATTGACTGTTAGGAAGGCAGTGTATTTGACCTTTAATTGTACAACGCTCATTTAGAGAAAAACAAAATGTAGATATCTTGAATCGCCCAGAAGTTTGAAAAACTGAAGATACAGCTGTATGATATTTAGTCCATATCGCCCAGCCCCAATGGAGAACATTAGAGTAGAGTACAATACAGTACGTTATACAGTACTATACTCTGCACTGTTGTACTCTACTGAACTAACTGTTACTTTTCTTTCCTGTACTCTACTGTACTGTGCTTTCCAATCTTGTGAAACAGTAGCTGTGTTTCCAAGAAATTATCCAGTGATTGTTTTTTGTTGACATGTAGAAAAAGTTTGAATAGAAAATAGATCAGACAATTGCCCACTAGGTTGTTTCCATTTAACCATCTTGTGCTGATAAAAACAGCTGTATGTAATGACGCACCTCGTACTGTCAAAATGATTCAGCAATCATCATTTATTCAACAAACACTGTTTTCATCCTCATTTGTCAGAATAAAGAAACGTTGACAAAAGAGATATCCACCCGTCAAACAGATAAAAATGTTGTCGAGCATTAAAACATTTCTCCTATATCTGCCGTTTCCATTACACATGTCGCAAATAACGTTTTTACCACATTGCTTAGTTGAATGCACCCGAGTCAATGAAAACCTGCCTAATGATGTGATTGGTTCAGATTTGGTCCTGTTTAATGTTTGGCTTTCAATTCTATTAAATTGACCCTTTCTGTTGCATTGGCTTTATTAGTCCTGGTTCCTGTGATTAATAAATGTGTCTATATAAGCGCTGAATAGACCCATCAGCTACCCAACTTTATCAGGAGTTATCCTGAGCTGATTTGCAATGAGAATCAATGTGTTTACATAGTGGGAAATGTAGAAGTATCATTTTTTTGCTCTTGATAATAGTTTTCTGTTGGTGTCACAGAGTGCATGGGTGCACAATCCAACCCGATTCATAAGTGCATATATGAATGCCCCCAATGCAAATGTGTGGTCTAATACCTCCACAGTGTGATTTCAACGTTTTTTTCTGGTTATTTTCAGACTTTTTAATTACATTTTTTGAACCTTTATTTAACAAGGCAAGTCAGTTAAAAGAACATATTCTTATTCACAATGACGACCAAGACCGGCCAAACCTGGACGCCGCTGGGCCAATTGTGCGCCGCCCTATGGGACTCAATAATGGAACTAATTAATTATTGTAATTCATTTTAAATTAAGTAACAACATTCAAATGTTTAGCGTTATCTAGTCCAAATATGGCATGATTGCACTATTTTGTATCGGTTTGCGTTACTTTCAATGAGGAACTTTTATTTTGAGGGGGAACCGCAAATCCCACTATTGTGGCTAATCGTTATTGTAGCTAACTTCACATAGGTAGGGACAAGCGACTACCAGGGCTGTTTCCAGCAGGATGGAGACGTTGGCCACGATCAGAACAAATGTATTATGTAGAACAAACATGCCTCTGATTTCAAGGAATCATGTCAGTTCTATTCAGAGCACTTCAATCTGCAACTTTCCAAAACGTGTTTGTTCTGAACATCCCCAGGCAAAACCCACAGAGCTATATACGAGCCTGCAAGCCTCCCAAATGAACGCGTGGTGGGCTCCGCATCGTGCGCGTTAAAAATATATTTTTTGCACGTTCTTCACTCAATCGGTTTGGCAACAAAACCTTTCCCAAACGTGATAATACCGTGACGGGTGTGTTATCTAGCATGCTATTACGTTATTTCGATATTAGACAGTTTAAACGTGCTATTACATACCTGTAGTAATAAAGAGAAACGGACAGCACAGTTTAAACTTTTTCTAAATTCTAAAGAATGGTGTGCGCCTACCGGAACTTCCTGTTCCCTACACTACCAAAGTGCAACAGAGACATCTACTGGATTGATGGACTAACTTCTGAATAAATCATGTAGAATATAAAAGTGAGATTGATTAGCTACACAAATAAAACTTGGTTTAAAAAACGAAAGGGGTGTCTGTTTAAGTGTACGTTTTCAACCCATTACATATGCATTGTAGATGATCTCTGTGGAAGGTCAAGAAGATCATCAAGAACCTCAGCCACCAGAGCCACGGCCTGTTCACCCTGTTACCGTCTTGAAGGCGAAGACAGTAGAGGTGCATCAAAGCTGGTACCAAGAGAATGAAACCGCTACTATCTCCAGGCCATAAAGACTGTTAAACAGTCATCTTTGATTTGATTTAGAGAATATTGGTGACAAGCAACTTGGCTTGTCCCAGTGTGTAGAGGTGTCATGACATGTATTGAGTAGATAAATACAGATATACAGTACCAGTCAAAAGTTTGGACACACCTACTCATTCCAGGGTTTCTTTAGTTTTCTTATTTTCTACATTGTATAATAATAGTGAAGACATCAAAACTATTAAAAAGCACATATAGAATCATGTAGTAACCAAAAAGGTGTTTAAAAAAATCAAAATATATTTTATATTTGAGATTCTTCAAAGTAGCCACCCTTTGACTTGATGACAGCTTTGCACATGCTTGGCATTCTCTCAACCAGCTTCACCTGGAATGCTTTTCCAACAGTCTTGAAGGAGTTCCCACATATGCTGAGCACTTGTTGGCTGCTTTTCCTTCACTATGCGGTCTAACTCATCACAAACCATCTCAATAATGTGTTGAGGTAGGTGATTGTGGAGGCCAGGTCATCTGATGCATCACTCCATCACTGTCCTTCTTGGTCAAATAGCCTTTACACAGCTATTCTTGTTGTTAATTTGAATGCCATGAATTAAACAAAATCATATTTACCCCCAAAACTACAATGATTCAGTAGATCAATAAAGTTCCAGTACTCTAGCAGGTCTCACAGCTGCTTATGCTGACATAATATGTTAGAGAATAGGTCAGATTTAGCTTTGTGATGCTCCTTTCAACTTCCTGTCTTGTTCAGCTTCAGAAAAACAGTAAATATGTCACTTGAAACATCGTGTTTTGGTAATTCCTTATACAAAAGAGAAGAGTTTAACGAGAACAAAAAAATATGTTTTCAATTAAGTTATCCAAACATATTCATAATTAATTATTAAAATAACTAATCTAATTTTAAAATACAATTCATTCAACAAAAAGTATCCACCCAAACTAATGGTGAAAACTGATCATCACACCAACTCTATCTGATACATGTTGTGCCATCTCATTCTCACAGAAACTGCAGAGGGAAGCAGTACCACCCAGTCAACCAGCCTCACAGAGGGTATTCAACCCTAAAGGAAAATCTAAGGTGCTCTAAATATCTCTACAGTAGAAGCTAAGAAAACACACAAACGGACCAGGTGCATACTGATCAGTAAAGTAAAGAGAGGCTAACATTCTAAAACACTCCCTTTCCTCTGCACAGTTCTCTCTCAGTGAGAAACAATATGATTACAATAGTGTGTTACAATTTACTGAGAATTAAGTGATGGAATGATTTTAATCTTCACTAGTCAGAGAACAGATGAGGTTTCTCACATTTATGTATGTTGGTGTCTTTTTAAGTGGCCACGTTGAGAGAAACTCTTCCAACGGTCAGAACAGGAGTAAAGCTTCTCTCCTGTGTGTATGCTTTGAAGTGTTCTTATGTTGCTCTGCTGGGAGAAAATATTCTCACAGTAAGAACAGGAGTAGGGCTTCTCTCCAGTGTTGAACTGTCAGATCCCTTGATATTTTGCCGGGTCTTCCCACAGTCAGAGCAGGGATACAGATTCTCTCCTGTGTCTATGTTTAGGTGTATTTTTAGCTTTGATAGAATTGGGAAAATCTCCTCAATGTGGGCAATGGTGAGACCTCTCCTGATGTTGCTCTCTGGATGTAGAGAATGTGTCAACATGGTCTCATGTGTGAACAACATCAGAAGAACCAGTCAGTTTGCGTAATACACGTCAATCAAATGTATTTTATAAAGCCCTTTTTACATCTGCAGTTGTCATTAAGTGCTTTACAGATACCCTAACCTAATGTATCAGGCGTAAAATAAACACCACAAGCTTGCGGTTTTCAGGCTTTGACTTCCTCTCTGCCTTTTCCCTGAAAAACGGATGCTTCCGGTGTTCATTGATTCCGCTGAGGGTGCAGGTACCGAGACCAAAACCCCAAAGAGCAAGCAATGCAGAAGCACAGTGGTAGTAAAAACTCCCTAGAAGGAAGGAACCTAGACAGGAACCAGGCTCCAAGCAGTGGCCGGGCTCTGGCTGGGCCACTCAAGGACATTACGAGAATTATCCAGAAGCCACTCCTGCGTTGTCTTGGCTGTGTGTTTAGGGTCGGTGTCCTGTTGGAAGGTGTACCTTCACCCCAGTATGAAGTCCTGAGCGCTCTGGAGCAGGTTTTCATCAAGCATCTCTCTGACATCTACTGTCAACTTTGGGACCTGAAATAGACAGGTGTGTGCCTTTCCAAATCATGTCCAATCAATTGAATTTACCACAGCTGGACTCCAATCAAGTTGTAGAAACATCTCAAGGATAATCAATGGAAACAGGATGCACCAGAGCCCAATTTCAAGTCTGATAGCAAAGGGTCTGAATACTTATGTAAATAAGTATTTCTGTTTAAATGTGTTTTTTTGTAAACATTTCTAAAAACGTGTTTTCATTGGTATTATGGGGTATTGTGTGTAGATTGCTGAGGAAAACGTTTTATTTAATACATTTTAGAATAAGGATATAAAGTAACAAAATGTGGAAAAAGTCAAAGGGGTCTAAATACTTTCCAAAGCACTGTAGCTAATTTAGAAAAACGGGATTATCTTCTTGTCCTCCTTTTTAATGTTACAAATAACAATGAATATCAACAACTCTGTCTCTGTTATATGTTTCGTTCTAGTAGGCATTTTCCCATCTTGGAGTCTGAGACCTTGTGGAAATCTGTCGTAGAGAAGAATAATGTATGACAATTTAGACACTACGTTACCCTATAGTAGTTATCATCATCATGCTTTCCATGGTTTAAGCCTATAGCTAGCTATGCCTTGCTAACTAGTTATTGTGTTGTCCAGCTAGCTATAAAAGTGCATGCTAACACGAAAGATTTGTATAACTTACCCAAGATTGACCACACCCTGTTGTTTCCAATGGGTGACTTTTATTGTGAAGGCGAGCCGTAAATTCCACTAATGTGGATAATCGTTATTGTGGCTAGCTTCACACAAAGGTGAGCCCAGCTAGCTAGCCAGTAGCGACCATATCATAGCTATTTGTCAGCTTCAGGTTAGGAAACTTAGCAGTAGCTAGTCAACTACAGTAGTTAGTCAATGTTAGAAAGCTACCTAGCTAATAAAAAGAAAACTCAACACACTACATGGAAAGTATATTCTGCACAATGCGATATGGTAACTAGTTAGCAGGCCTAACAGTTATGGCACTGCAGTTAGCTAGCAGGCCAAAATGCTAGCTAACTTCCTATGCTAAATCAATCAGCATAATTCATGTATCCCCAAAAGAAAACTAAACAAATTGCATGTTAAACGTACCTTTCTCTCTCCTGTCTTGACGTTTCTGTCTCACCTATAACACTTTTTTCCCGCGTCAATCTATAGTATCATGTCAAAATTTTGCACACTGACCTTTTCGACCCCTGTTCTAAAGAAAATAATTTACTTTTTACTCAATACATTTTCCATGACACCCAAAAGTACTCATTTCATTCCGAATGCTTAGCAGGACAGGAAAATGGTTACCAAGAGAACAACCCTGGTCATCCAGGTCGGTGGACTTACTAAACATAAATGCTTTGTTTGTAAATTGTCTTAGTGTTGGTGTGCCCCTGGCTATTAAATCATGTTTTGATTTTTTTGAATTGTAATTTATTTTGTTTACAATTGTGCCATCTGGTTCGTTTAATATAAGGAATGCGAATAATATTTTTTTACTTTTGATACTTAAGTATATTTAAAACCCTTATACTTTGACTCAAGTATTTTACTAGACGACTTTCACTTTTACAATTAAGGTATCTTTACTTTTACTGAAGTATAACAACTGGGTACTTTCCCCACCACTGGCTATTGGTTCCCTGTAATTACAAGTAGCACCCCACCAGATAGACTTCATTATTACTGGCCAAATCCTGTGTAACACCTAGTAATTACATTGTACTTGTGCAGATATTAAATATACTCTGTGTTGTACTAGTGTATTTGTTCTCCCACTTGGATGTCATTTTCACAAGCTTTAAATTGAGGGCCGGGTTGTCAGGGTGGGTAATGTACAGATACACCTGAATTACTCCTAAAGATACACAGGATTTAGCTAGTTAAAATTAAGTGTAAGAACTCGAAATTACATTGTATTTAGGCAAACATTACATGTGCTTTGAAAGTGTCATATTCCTCATCTGGGATGAGACTCGTTTTAGATCTGTTTTTGTAAGCTCAACTAAGTAAACCGAGATGGTTTCAGTAATTATATCTATATTTATTTACCAGGTAAATTGACTGAGAACACATTCTCATTTACAGCAACAACCTGGGAAATAGTTACAGTGGAGAGGAGGGGGGATGAATGAGCCAATTGGAAGCTCGGGATGATTAAGGTGGCCATGATGGTATGAGGGCCAGATTGGGAATTTAGCCAGGACCCTGGGGTAAACACCCCTACTCTTATGAAAAGTGGCTTGGGATATATATAGTGAACGCAGAGAGTCAGGGTACCCGTTTAAGGTCCCACCCGAAAGATGGCACACAGGGAAATGTCTCCAATCACTGTCCTGGGGCTTTATGATTTTTATTTTAGACCAGAGGAAAGACTGCCTCCTGCTGGCCCTCCAACACCACTTCCAGCAGCATCTGTTTTCCCATCCAGAGACCGACCAGGACCAACCCTGCTTAGCTTCAGAGGCTAGCTAGCAGGGGGGTATATTGCTGGCAATTATTAATTAGAGCCTATAATAAGGACCTCATGAAAGGAAGTGTTACCAGCATCTCTTCTTTATGTATATGCTGGTGTGCTTTAAAAAAAACCAAGAGTCAATGTCCGCATCCCCGTCTAAATCAAATTAGCTTAATAATGAAAAACCCCCTTGAAAAGCCTTCTGGTTCAGCTAGAGATGTATTTTTGAATGGGCTGTGTCTCAATTCAACACATCTGCTGATGTCAGCCTTCCGCATCTGTGGTGGAAGGTGGCAGAGCTGCGGTGTTGTTTGTCAGACCAGGAGACACTAACTTCTGTCTGTAGCCTACAAGGTGAGACTCACGAACAAGTAGATTTTGCTCTAGGATGCCCACAAGTGTCTGAAGGTAGCAGGTACAAGTTTTTTAAATGTTTTATGTTGAGACATATATATTGAAAAAGGGGTTAAATACAGGTAAACATATGTTCAAATCAAATTTATTTGTCACATACACATGGTTAGCAGATGTTAATGCGAGTGTAGCGAAATGCTTGTGCTTCTAGTTCCGACAATGCAGTGATAACCAACAAGTAATCTAACTAACAATTCCAAAACTACTGTCTTATACACAGTGTAAGGGGATAAGGAACATGTACATAAGGATATATGAATGAGTGATGGTACAGAGCAGCATACAGTAGATGGTATCGAGTACAGTATATACATATGAGATGAGTGTGTAGACAAAGTAAACAAAGTGGCATAGTTAAAGTGGCTAGTGATACATGTGTTACATAAGGATGCAGTCGATGATGTAGAGTACAGTATATACATATGCATATGAGATGAATAATGTAGGGTAAGTAACATTATATAAGGTAGCATTGTTTAAAGTGGCTAGTGATATATTTACATCATTTCCCATCAATTCCCATTATTAAAATGGCTGGAGTTGGGTCAGTGTCAATGACAGTGTGTTGGCAGCAGCCACTCAGTGTTAGTGGTGGCTGTTTAACAGTCTGATGGCCTTGAGATAGAAGCTGTTTTTCAGTCTCTCGGTCCCAGCTTTGATGCACCTGTACTGACCTCGCCTTCTGGATGATAGCGGGGTGAACAGGACGCACCCTTGTGGGGCCCCCCGTGTTGAGGATCAGCGGGGAGGAGATGTTGTTGCCTACCCTGTTTTACTAATCTTTCTTAATCTCTCAGACATAGGACACAAACTTCAAAACCAACTTCCCTTTGAAAATTGTTAGCAATGTCATCCCCCGCTCACTATCAAAAGGATTAGCAACTGTTAGCGTCAATTCCAGTCAATTCACAAAGTATCCCAAATTCCAATTCCACATTTTCCTCGTTCAAAAGCTATGAAGAGAATTCAACGTAACAATAGACTGGGTCATAATGTATGGACGTCTAAATTATCAAGATCATTTATAGATAGAACCTGCTCATACCATGAGAAACAGATTTCCCAATCTTCTCCTCCTCTTCTTCATCTTTAATGTTGACATTCAGCTCCAGTGTTTGACTGCAGTCTTCCAGTTTCACTGATGCCATCTCTGGATTCTGCAGTGCAAACTAGGCTCCACTGTCACAATCAGGACCAATTGACTGGGTTTGGAGTACGGAAGGAGATAGGCAGGCTGGGTTTGTCCTCACTGTTAATCTGTCAACTCTGGATAGGATCCCAGTTCTAATTAGAAGTCTGAGGTCAACTTCCTGGTTCTCCTCTGTGCAAGCCACACCCCCTCCCATTGTAATATTACGTATGAACACATTTTGAACAATGGCTTCCTAAAATGTTGTGGTGCTGACTAACACAGTAGGAAAGGTTGTGGTAGACGTGTTCCATCACAGACGAGTTCACAGCTCTTCCACTCTGAACAATGGGGATGGAAAGGGTAATGCAGCTTCCTCTCTGGTTCCATTCGACAAGAGAGTTCATAGCTCTGTTACTCTGAGCATTCATAACAATGACGCCCTAATATGCACCATCAATACCAGAGTTCTACAAGACTGTTTCCATAATCAACAGGTCATTTCAACAGTCTGAGCCTGAATATAATCCTGGGCATATATTGAGCTCTAACAATGAAGAATGAATACTGTAGTGATGTGAGAAAGGTAACACAATCTTCCTCTCTGGTTCCATTCCCCAATAGTAACTGGGTCAGTATTGGATTGTGGTGTTAATGCTGTCCCTGGACTTTGGCACCACATAAAACACTTTAAAATAAGAAATAATACTTTGTTTTATTTAACTGTTATTTAATAAGAAACATATTTAAGTAATTTATACTGCAAATTGGCTTATCTCCATGGTGATGTCTAGAGATGTAGTGACATGTTTTGAGTATATAGACATGTACATTATTTTGAATACCATGAAGTAAACAAATCATAGTATTCTCTGTATAGATAACCCAAAAAAACAAGTATGACCAGCACAAATTAATGTAGAATGTTTATTTTTCATAGGCAGATCAATAAGTTCATTGCAGTTATCCAAATACATTAACCAATGACTAAAGTAATCAATCTAGTTTTCCAAGGCAATTTAATAAACACTTGTAGTCATTTCAGAGCCTGCATATCATTAAAAAAAAGTTATGTAGTTAAAAATAATCCACCCAAACTAATGGTGAAAACGAATCATCACACCATCTCTATCTGATACACGTGTCTACCAGCTCATTCCCACAGAGAACTGCAGAGGGACAACTTGGTGTAAGAGCAAAACGTACCATATGTAACAAAAATCCATACCACACACTTTAGTATGATACAGTATGCTTTGTTACATTACAGTGGCCTACAAATGTAAAATGAGTAGTACAATATAATAAGATTTGTATGGCGTATAGTATGCTACGAATTACAATTCGTACAATATGTTACGAATATGCAATACGTATATTTTACTTGTTCCAATTTGTTGTTGCTAACGTTAATGAAAATGCTAAGTAGTTGCATGCTAACCTAAAATGCTTGGTACACTATATAAACAGAAAAGTATAAAGACACCCCTTTAAATTAGTAGAGTCGGCTATTTCAGCCACACCCGTTATTGACAGGTGGCATCCCATCGTCATGGGATGCCACCTTTCCAACAAGTCAGTTCGTCAAATATCTGCCTTGCTAGCCCTGCCCCGGTCAACTATAAGTGTTGCTATTGTGACGTGGAAACATCTAGGAGCGAAGTGGTAGGTCACACAAGCTTACAGAACGGGACCGCCAAGTGCTGAAGCGCGTAAGAATAGTCTGTCCTCGGTTGCAACACTCACTAACGAGTTCCAAACTGCCTCTGGAAGCAACGACAACACAAGAACTGTTAGTCAGGAGCTTCACAAAAAAATGGGTTTCTATGGCCGAGCTGCTGCACCCAAGACTAAAATCACCCAGATGTGCAATGCCAAGCGTCAGCTGGAGTGGTGTAAAGCACCCCGCCATTGGACTCTGAAGCAGTGGAAACATGTTCTCTGGAGTTATGAATCCCGCCTTATCATCTGGAAGTCTGATGGACAAATCTGGGTTTGGCGGATGCCAGAAGAATGCTACCTGTCCCAATGCATAGTGCCAACTGTAAAGTTTGGTGGAGGAGGAATAATGGTCTGTTTTTCATGATTCGGGCTAGGCCCCTTAGTTCCAGTGAAGGGAAATCATAACGCTACAGCATACAATGACATTCAAGATGATTTTGTGCTGCCAACTTTGTGGCAACAGTTTGATAAAGACCCTTTCCTGTTTTAGCATGACAAGGCTCCTATACAAAGCGAGGTCCATACAGAAATGGTTTATCGAGATTGGTGTGGAAGAACTTGACTGGCCTACACAGAGCCCTGACCTGAACCCCATTTAACAACTTTGGGATGAATTGGAATGCCGACTTCGAGCCAGGCCTAATCGCCCAACATCACTTGTGACTGAATGAAAGAAATTCCCCACAGCAATGTTCCGACATCTAGTGGAAAGCCTTCCCAGAAGAGTGGAGGCTGTTATTTCAGCAAAAGGGGCACCAAGTCCATGATTTTGGAATGAGATGTTCAAGGAGCAGGAGTCCACATACTTTTGGTCATGCAATGTTGTTGCAAAGTTGCTTATTAGCTAAAATGCTAAAGTACAAGTTGATGCATTTCTATGGAGAAAGATCATTTACAATGACATTCTATAATGCTCCCTTTCCTCTGCACGGTTAACACAGTGAGAAAAAAAATATGATTACAATAGAGTGTTAATGTTATCAAATTCACTGTTACCACTTCCTTTATGAGATGAGAATGAGGTGATGTAGTGACTAATCTTGGCTGGTCTGAGACAACTGATGATGCTTCTCACCTTTATGGATACATTGATGTGTTTTTAAGGTGGCCAATCGGGAGAAACTCTTCCCGCAGTCAGAGCAGGAGTAAGGCTTCTCTCCTGTGTGTATTCCCTGGTGACCTTTTAAGTGGATCTGTTGGGAGACACTCTTCCCACAGTCAGAGCAGGAGTAAGGCTTCTCTCCTTTATGTATACATTGGTGTATTTTTAAGTTGCCCTGTTGGGAGAAACTCTTCCCACAGTCAGAGGAGAAGCAAGGGTTCTCTCCTGTGTGTCCTATTGGGTGAACATTTTGCTCAGTTGACGTTGTGTAGCATTTCCCACAGTTAAAGGAGATAAGCCTTACTCCTGCTTTATGTATATGTTTGTGTATTTTTAAGTTGCCCTGTTGGGAGAAACTCTTTCAACTGTCAGAGCATTAGTAAGGCTTCTCTTCTGTATGTATAAGTTCATGTCTTTTTAAGTTGCCTAGTCGGGAGAAATTCTTTCCACAGTCAGAGCAGGAGTAAGGCTTCTCTCCTGTGTGTGTTCTCTGATGAACTTTTAGGTTAGTTGATGATGTGAAGCATTTTACACAATTAGAGCAGGCATACGGCTTCTCTCCTGTGTGTGTTCTCTGATGACTTTCAAGACCAGAGTATGTTGTGAAGCATTTTACACAATCAGAGCAGGAGTACGGTTTCTCTCCTGTGTGTGTTCTCTGATGAACTTTCAGGTCATTTGATGTTGTGAAGCATTTTAAACAGTCAGAGCAGAAGTAAGGCTTCTCTCCTGTATGTATACGTTCATGTGTTTTCAGGTGGCCCAGTCGAGAGAAACTCTTTCCACAGTCAGAGCAGGAGTAGGGCTTCACTCCTGTATGCATACGTTCATGTGCTTTTAAGTTGCTCAGTAGAGAGAAACTCTTCCCACAGTCAGAGCAGGGGTAAGGCTTCTCTCCTGTATGTATACGTTCATGTGTTTTTAGGTGGCCCAGTCGAGAGAAACTCTTTCCACAGTCAGAGCAGGAGTAAGGCTTCTCTCCTGTATGTATACCTTCATGTGTTTTTAGGTGGCCCAGTCGAGAGAAACTTGCCCCACAGTCGGAGCAGGAGTAAGGCTTCTCTCCTGTATGTATATGTTCATGTCTTTTTAAGGTGTCCAGTCGTGAGAAACTCTTTCCACAGTCAGAGCAGAAGTAAGGCTTCAATCCTGTATGTATCCGTTCATGCACTCTCTGATGAACCATCAGAACCTTTAATGTTGTGAAATCCTTGCCACAGTCAGTACAGGAATACAGATTCTCTCCTAAGTGTATTTTTAGGTGTATTTTCAGCTTTGATAGAAATGAGAAAATCTCCCCACAATGTGGGCAGTGGTGAGACCTCTTAGCTCTGTGATCTTCCTGCTGTTGCTCTCTGAATGTAGAGAATGTCTCTCCATGGTTTCCTGTGTGAACATCATCAGAAGAATAATAAGTTGGTGTCATATACAGTACCAGTCCAAAGTTTGGACACACCTACCCATTCCAGGGTTTTTCTTTATTTTGACTATTTTCTACATTGTAGAATAACAGTGAAGACATCAAAACTATGGAATCATGTAGTAACCCCAAAAACTGTTATATTTTAGATTCTTCAAAGTAGCCACCCTTTGCCTTGATGACAGATTTGCACTCTTGGCATTCTCTCAACCAGCTTCACCTGGAATGCTTTACCAACAGTTTGAAGGACTTCCCACATATGCTGAGCACATGTTAGCTGCTTTTCCTTCACTCTGCGGTCCAACTCATCTCAAACCATCTCA
>NW_025746298.1:0-10000 GCF_021184085.1 Oncorhynchus gorbuscha
ATCAGTATGGTAGTGTGGTTGGTCAGACTAATACACAGGTATCATTATGGTAGTGTGGTTGGTCAGACTAATACACAGGTATCATTATGGTAGAGTGGTTGGTCAGACTAATACACAGGTATCATTATGGTAGTGTGGTTGGTCAGACTAATACACAGGTATCATTATGGTAGTGTGGTTGGTCAGACTAATACACAGGTATCATTATGGTAGTGTGGTTGGTCAGACTAATACACAGGTATCAGTATGGTAGTGTGGTTGGTCAGACTAATACACAGGTATCATTATGGTAGTGTGGTTGGTCAGACTAATACACAGGTATCATTATGGTAGTGTGGTTGGTCAGACTAATAAACAGGTATCATTATGGTAGTGTGGTTGGTCAGACTAATAAACAGGTATCATTATGGTAGTGTGGTTGGTCAGACTAATACACAGGTATCATTATGGTAGTGTGGTTGGTCAGACTAATAAACAGGTATCATTATGGTAGTGTGGTTGGTCAGACTAATACACAGGTATCATTATGGTAGTGTGGTTGGTCAGACTAATACACAGGTATCGTATGGTAGTGTGGTTAGTCAGACTAATAAACAATTATCAGTATGGTGATGGTTGGTCAGGCCATGCAGGTATCATTATGGTATGGTAGTGGTCAGACTAATACACAGGTATCATTATGGTAGTGTGGTTGGTCAGACTAATACACAGGTATCAGTATGAGTAGTGTGATTTGAAAATCCTCCAATGCTACACTGCATAGTACATATGAACATTTCTTATTGGTGGTCAAGAAATACAGAAATAAATGCAAAAAAATAGTATTATTCTTATTATGATTATTATGAAAAGTATTGTTGTCTATTATTGTTATTATTATTAGTAGTAGTAGCATTAGTAGTGTTATTGGTAGTAGAGGTAGTAATAGCAGTAGTAGTAATAGTAGTAGTAGTATTGTTATTAGTATTATTTTAGCAGTACAGTAGTAGTAGTAATAGTAGTATTATTGTTATTATTATTTTTTAGCAGTATAGTAGTAGTAGTAGTAGGTTTAGTAGTAGTAGTAGTCATAGTAGTAGTAGTATTAGTAGTAGTAGTGGTAGTAGTTATAGTAGTATTAGTAGTAGTAGTAGTAGTAGTAGTTGTAGTTATAGTAGTAGTAGTATTATTGTTATTATTATTATTTTTAACAGTACAGTGGTGGTAGTAGTAGTAGTAATAGTAGTAATAGTAGTAGTAGTAGTAATTGTAATAGTAATAGTAGTAGTATTAGGTTTGGTAGTAGGAATAGTAGTAGTAGTAGTAGTGTTGTTATTGTTATTATTTTTAGCAGTAAAGTTGAAGTAGTAGTAGTAGTATTAGTAGTAGTAGTAGGTTTAGTAATAGTAATAGTAGTAATAGTAGTAGTGTTGTTATAATTATTATTTTTAGCAGTATAGTTGAAGTAGTAGTAGTAGTAGGTTTAGTAGTAGTAATAGTAGTACTAATAGTAGTAGTAGTAGTAGTAGGTTTAGTAGTAGTAATAGTAGTAGTAGTAGTAGTAGTAGTAGTAGGTTTAGTAGTAGTAATAGTAGTACTAGTAGTAGTGTTGTTATTAGTATTATTTCTAGCAGTACAGTAGTAGTACAGTAATAGTGACAGTGGCTCTCTTCATCTCCTCAAAACTAACAACACCTTGCTGTAGAGAAATAGCAATAAACCCACACATAGTGGGTCTGTTTGCAGTGCTCAAACTCACCATCAATAATGGCCTGATAAAAGAGATGCTATCTGGTCGGGCGGAAAGCAGTGGTCAGTAAAATAGGTACAATATTGTGTCAGGTATCAGGACATAATTGATGACCCCTTTCACGCGGATCTCAAACGGGGCATTGGGAAATCATTTTCAATCTTGGCTTAGCGGAAGAAACAAATGCTTCTGGCTTGCTTTGTCAATTCTCACTCCTTAGGGTCAAACAAACTGCTTTTCCAGGGCTAGGCTTAGAGGCTGGTGTACAGGCAGCCAAGCTGAAAATGTCCCCTGTCCTCCACAAAATGATGCAATGTAGCATTTCATATACCAACAGTTTGTTATTTGTCATTGACAGAGTTATAATAGGAGAAGCCTTCATATTCATTGACCAGGTGACCCTTCCAATCCCAAAGCCTCCAGTCCCATCCTAGCAGTAGTAGAGTAGTCCCAAATGGCACTATATTCCTCAATAGTGCACTACTTTTGACCAGATCCCCATTGGCCCTGGTCAAAGGTAGTGCACTATAAAGGGCAGAGGGTTCCATTTGGGACATACACCCCAGGAGTCCCTGAGCCATGTTCCAGCACTTCTCACATTAATGTTGTGGGGACACAATTTATTAAAGCAGAGAGAGAAGGAAGACAGAGTGTAAAAAAGGGGAAGTGGGATCAAGTACAAGAACAGGAAGCAGGGTGGTATGTGGGTTTATGGCCTGCTGAACACAACACACACAGGGACAGGTTTACTGAAGATTTTATAACGATTTTATAACGATTTACTAAAGATTTACTAAAGATTTACTTAAGATTTAATTATGATTAATTGAAGATTTACAGATCATTTCCTAAAGAGTTACTGAATATTTTCTAACATTTTCTAAAGATTTCCTAAAATTTAATTAAGATTTATTGAAGATTTACAGTTGATTTACTAAAGAGTTACTGAATATTTACTAACATTTACTGTAGATTTACTGAACATTTCCTAAAGATATGAAGTTAGGTATAGGCTAAAACTCCAAAACAAACTGTATTCATTTTACCTTAATGTTTTGTTATTTATCTTAACCCTTAGTTGACCCTTTTGATCTGTCGCCAATGTTACATTTACAACACCACCTCCAAAAGGATTATGGGTAAATAGGTTGCTTTTGATCGGTCACCAATGTTACATTTACAACACCACCTCCAAAAGGATTATGGGTAAATAGGTTGCTTTTGATCTGTCGCCAATGTTACATTTACAACACCACCTCCAAAAGGATTATGGGTAAATAGGTTGCTTTTGTAAACAGCAAAACACTTTGGAATACAACGTTTTTGTGCAAAACGATATTAATTTCCTGTTTTTTTTAAACAGTCGCAAACTTAGGTGCAAACGCTTAATTAATCTGTCCTACACCGTCTTCTGTCTGCCCTGACAGCTGGAGGGGGAGAAAAGGAGGCTGGAGAAATGTGATGATTCTCTTGTGACCTTAAGGCCAATTAGTGTTCTCATGGCACCTTATTTGATTTTAGTTAGTGTTAGCTAGTTGTCTACTCAGCAACTGCCTGACTGATTAGTTTAACACGGGCTCAATTCTGACAATCCAAGAGCCTCACGGACAAAGGGAACTATGGGAAGAAATATTCCCAAAGCCCCGAGTCGAGACAAAGGAGAGATATAGAGAGTGACGTAATGAGCACAACTTAAAAGTGAGAACATAAAAAATAACATCTGTTTTCAAATGAATTTGGAATAATTAAGGAGAATATAGCAGGACTGAGGCATTGAACTAAACAGCTTTCTGTGTGATCACATTTTTCTAATGTCACTCACAACCAACGGCTGACATTAAATCTAACAGGAAATTACAATAGTCATAAAATCAAAGCATAATTAAGTGAAGATATCATGAACTAACAGGATTAAGATGAAATCGTTTTTGAACCAGGATTATCCTCATAAACTCTGACAGAGGTACCTAACAATGACCTGCTGTATTTAAAAACCTCTTAACACAACCACCACAGCCCGTCTTATTCACTGGGGGAGTTTCCCACAAGCATTAAGATAATCGTTCGTCCATTGACTACAATGGATTCAAGATGATTTTTATAGCTAAAGATAATCTTTATGTTTTTGGGGGAAAGTCACCTCATTCTAGTTACACAAAAAATGTCTGTCATAATGATTTATTACTTGTAATTACAAGCCAATAAAATACCTTTCCTTTTACAAAAGTTTTCAAAACATCTTGTCCTCTCTCCTTCTCCTCCTAGGTTCCCAGCGCGGCGACCGGGATTGGGAATGCTTTCAATTTCCTCTGCCTCCTACCGCCTGGAGCCTAGCTGCTTGTCAGTGTCCATAGGGGGGAAAAGGACCAGGACCTGCCACGCGTATGGGAGCCCCACATTTCACAGCCAGCCTCTGTCTCTGTGTGTGTCCCAACTGGCACCCTATTCCCTACATATTTCACTACATTTGATCAAACGGAGTGCACTTATTTAGGGAATAGGGTGCTATTTGTAACACGGTCATTGTGTCCACAGGCCTCCTGCCTGTCCCGAGCCTGCCTCCTCCTGTCTCCTCCTGCCTGTATGAAACCAACAGTTTATTCTCTAGCAGCAGGGCCTGGAGCAAGCTCCGAGGGGGAGCATTGTACGGCATTACCAAGACAATGGTGCCATATGGGGAACAGAAGGATCTCCTGCTCAGACTATTCAGCGCGGAAAGACTACGGAGCAAACGCCAATCCACGTATACATGGCAGCGGTCACTTCAAGGTTACACTTTTTAGCATAACAACTGAATGAAAAAGTGAAAAGTCATTTTATTCCCATTTAGGGCTATTATTGGCGTGGAGCGCGTTGGAGGAAAAGGGGGGGGGGGTGTTGGTCCTTAACAATACGAGTCACAGTCAACAGACTGGCTGGGGCTCACAGAGGGAGTGATAATGGGGTTGTATCATGTTCATCAAATCTACATCCAGTCAAAGGGAGTGCCCCGCTGGTTTGTGTATGTTGACACTGGGCCACACTGTGATTGTGTCTACATTATTGTAAACGTAGGTCAGCAATGCATAAAGGGAGAATTGATATTTAAACACCAATATATCTATTTTTTTATTCTAAAAATAAAATGTGTGTGTGTGTTTTAAAAATATATATATTTTTGACAAATCCTAAAGATAGAATATCTATTTATTTATTTTCCATAAGGTTACAAAAATAGACTGTGACATCACATCCAAGTCAAGACGGCAATCAGATCCAATAATAAATGTCTGAACATCTTGGTGTTGATTAGAGCGTCACAGATCTTAAAATGGTACATTTCAGATCCAATCCATTGGTGGAGTATGGTGTCTTCACACACAGCCAGCAAAGCAGGGAATGTCATATGGTGAAGTGTTGCTTGATCTGCAGCACAACTAAATCATTGCCAAGAGACGTTTTGGAGTGGATGCATTTAACACAGACTCTTCAGTCTGAACTGCAGAATACCTGACAGACAGACACTATGTTAACGTGTCAATAATCCCTTCACTCTTATAACTTAAACAACATACCAGCAAATCTAGCACAAATTGTGTTTAATATATTGTTCTAATATTAAAGGGTAAGCGTGTGTCCTTTTCTTAAAGACCTTTTTTTTATATATAGTTTATGAAAAAAATCACTGCATATAGTTTAAGAAAAAAATCACTGCATATAGTTTAAGAAAAAAATCACTGCATATAGTTTAAGAAAAAAATCACTGCATATAGTTTAAGAAAAAAATCACTGCATATAGTTTAAGAAAAAAATCACTGCACTTGAAATGATTATTGGTTCCAATGGTGTCAATCATTATTGTTCCATCTGCATGTAATGAATTGATTATGCTCATAATCTACCTCATAATGGCTTAAGGACACCAAAGAGTCCTCTAAAGAAGATGAGAACCTATTGATCCACAAGATAAATGCTCTTTGGAATGTTAATAGTCTAATGTGCTTTAATGATTTCTCTCTGCATTTTTCCCCCCACCAAGGACAGGATAATTTACACTTAACGGGGCTATTCAAAGCAGCAGCTAGAGCAACTGGATGTTTCCTGTATATAAATGCAGGGCTGTAGAGTCCAAGGCCTAGAGTTGTTGATCAGGCTAACCATTAGTTTGTCTTTATTTGCTTTCTTCCAAGGCAATTATATTGGATTCACGATTTTGTTAGAGGATAGGGAGGAATAACATTAGCTGGCAGTCTCCATTTTGAGAATGGACTATCCAGGCCTAATAAACAGTATGAATGGACTGTCCAGGCCTAATAAACAGTATGAATGGACTACCCAGGCCTAGTAAACAGTATGAATGGACTGTCCAGGCCTAATAAACAGTATGAATGGACTACCCAGGCCTAGTAAACAGTATGAATGGACTGTCCAGGCCTAGTAAACAGTATGAATGGACTACCCAGGCCTAATAAACAGTATGAATGGACTATCCAGGCCTAGTAAACAGTATGAATGGACTATCCAGGCCTAATAAACAGTATGAATGGACTACCCAGGCCTAGTAAACAGTATGAATGGACTGTCCAGGCTTAATAACCAGTATGAATGGACTATCCAGGCCTAATAAACAGTATGAATGGACTGTCCAGGTGTAGTAAACAGTGTAATATCCCTTTAAGGCCTTGACTTCCTCACAGTGACGACTTCATTCTCTACCAAATAAACAATACAAGCACACACAACAGTCACCATATCAGGCCACAGAACTACATCAGGCCACAGAACTACATTAGGCCACAGAACTACATTAGGCCACAGAACCACATCAGGCCACAGAACCACATCAGGCCACAGAACTACATTAGGCCACAGAACCACATCAGGCCACAGAACTATATTAGGCCACAGAACCACATTAGGCCACAGAACCACATCAGGCCACAGAACTACATTAGGCCACAGAACCACATCAGGCCACAGAACTATATTAGGCCACAGAACTACATTAGGCCACAGAACTACATTAGGCCACAGAACCACATCAGGCCACAGAACCACATCAGGCCACAGAACTACATTAGGCCACAGAACCACATCAGGCCACAGAACTATATTAGGCCACAGAACCACATTAGGCCACATAATTACATTAGGCCACATAACTACATCAGGCCACAGAACCACATCAGGCCACAGAACTATATTAGGCCACAGAACCACATTAGGCCACATAATTACATTAGGCCACATAACTACATCAAGCCACATAACCACATTAGGCCACATAACTACATTAGGCCACAGAACTACATTAGGCTCATAATTACATTAGGCCACATAATTACATTAGGCCACATTACTACATTAGGCCACATTACTACATTAGACCACAGAAATACATTAGGCCACAGAACTACATTAGGCCACAGAACTACATTAGCCAATAGAACCACATTAGGCCATAGAACCACATTAGGCCTTAGAACGACATTAGGCCACATAATTACATTAGGCCACAGTAGGCCACAGAACTACATTAGGCCACAGAACTACATTAGGCCACATAACTACATTAGGCCACAGAACTACATTAGGCCACATAACTACATTAGGCCACATAACTACATTAGGCCACATAACCACATTAGGCCACAGAACCACATTAGGCCATAGAACCACATTAGGCCATAGAACCACATTAGACCATAGAACCACATTAGGCCATAGAACCACATTAGGCCATAGAACCACATTAGGCCACATAATTATATTAGGCCACAATACTACATTAGGCCACATAATTACATTAGGCCACAGAACTACATTAGGCCACAGAACTACATTAGGCCACATAACTACATTAGGCCACATAACTACATTAGGCCACATAATTACATTAGGCCACAGAAATACATTAGGCCACAGAACTACATTAGGCCACAGAACTACATTAGCCAATAGAACCACATTAGGCCATAGAACCACATTAGGCCACATAATTATATTAGGCCACATAACTACATTAGGCCACATAATTACATTAGGCCACATAATTACATTAGGCCACATTACTACATTAGGCCACATTACTACATTAGACCACAGAAATACATTAGGCCACAGAACTACATTAGGCCACAGAACTACATTAGCCAATAGAACCACATTAGGCCATAGAACCACATTAGGCCTTAGAACGACATTAGGCCACATAATTACATTAGGCCACAGTAGGCCACAGAACTACATTAGGCCACAGAACTACATTAGGCCACATAACTACATTAGGCCACAGAACTACATTAGGCCACATAACTACATTAGGCCACATAACTACATTAGGCCACATAACCACATTAGGCCACAGAACCACATTAGGCCATAGAACCACATTAGGCCATAGAACCACATTAGACCATAGAACCACATTAGGCCATAGAACCACATTAGGCCATAGAACCACATTAGGCCACATAATTATATTAGGCCACAATACTACATTAGGCCACATAATTACATTAGGCCACAGAACTACATTAGGCCACAGAACTACATTAGGCCACAGAACTACATTAGGCCATAGAACCACATTAGGCCACATAACTACATTAGGCCACAATACTACATTAGGCCACAGAACTATATTAGACCACAGAACTACATTA
The DNA here is from genome assembly GCF_021184085.1 of Oncorhynchus gorbuscha. Classification (NCBI taxonomy): domain Eukaryota; kingdom Metazoa; phylum Chordata; class Actinopteri; order Salmoniformes; family Salmonidae; genus Oncorhynchus; species Oncorhynchus gorbuscha. Next base: position 8,374 of record NW_025746298.1, read on the forward strand.
GGCCACAGAACTACATTAGGCCACAGAACCACATTAGGCCATAGAACTACATTAGGCCACAGAACTACATTAGGCCACAGAACTACATTAGGCCATAGAACTACATTAGGCCACATAATTACATTAGGCCACAATACTACATTAGGCCATAGAACCACATTAGGCCACATAATTAGATTAGGCCACAATACTACATTAGGCCACAGTAGGCCACAGAACTACATTAGGCCACAGAACTACATTAGGCCACATAACTACATTAGGCCACATAACTATATTACGCCACATAACTACATTAGGCCACATAATTACATTAGGCCACATAATTACATTAGGCCACATTACTACATTAGGCCACATTACTACATTAGACCACAGAAATACATTAGGCCACAGAACTACATTAGGCCACAGAACTACATTAGCCAATAGAACCACATTAGGCCATAGAACCACATTAGGCCTTAGAACACATTAGGCCACATAATTACATTAGGCCACAGTAGGCCACAGAACTACATTAGGCCACAGAACTACATTAGGCCACATAACTACATTAGGCCACAGAACTACATTAGGCCACATAACTACATTAGGCCACATAACTACATTAGGCCACATAACCACATTAGGCCACAGAACCACATTAGGCCATAGAACCACATTAGGCCATAGAACCACATTAGACCATAGAACCACATTAGGCCATAGAACCACATTAGGCCATAGAACCACATTAGGCCACATAATTATATTAGGCCACAATACTACATTAGGCCACATAATTACATTAGGCCACAGAACTACATTAGGCCACAGAACTACATTAGGCCACATAACTACATTAGGCCACATAACTACATTAGGCCACATAATTACATTAGGCCACAGAAATACATTAGGCCACAGAACTACATTAGGCCACAGAACTACATTAGCCAATAGAACCACATTAGGCCATAGAACCACATTAGGCCACATAATTATATTAGGCCACATAACTACATTAGGCCACATAATTACATTAGGCCACATAATTACATTAGGCCACATTACTACATTAGGCCACATTACTACATTAGACCACAGAAATACATTAGGCCACAGAACTACATTAGGCCACAGAACTACATTAGCCAATAGAACCACATTAGGCCATAGAACCACATTAGGCCTTAGAACGACATTAGGCCACATAATTACATTAGGCCACAGTAGGCCACAGAACTACATTAGGCCACAGAACTACATTAGGCCACATAACTACATTAGGCCACAGAACTACATTAGGCCACATAACTACATTAGGCCACATAACTACATTAGGCCACATAACCACATTAGGCCACAGAACCACATTAGGCCATAGAACCACATTAGGCCATAGAACCACATTAGACCATAGAACCACATTAGGCCATAGAACCACATTAGGCCATAGAACCACATTAGGCCACATAATTATATTAGGCCACAATACTACATTAGGCCACATAATTACATTAGGCCACAGAACTACATTAGGCCACAGAACTACATTAGGCCACAGAACTACATTAGGCCATAGAACCACATTAGGCCACATAACTACATTAGGCCACAATACTACATTAGGCCACAGAACTAT
>NW_025746298.1:15000-35000 GCF_021184085.1 Oncorhynchus gorbuscha
GACAGAGAGAGACTGAAGGATGGATCAGAATATGGGACAGAGAGAGACTGAAGGATGGATCAGAATATGGGACAGAGAGAGACTGAAGGATGGATCAGAATATGGGACAGAGAGAGACTGAAGGATGGATCAGAATATGGGACAGAGAGAGACTGAAGGATGGATCAGAATATGGGACAGAGAGAGACTGAAGGATGGATCAGAATATGGGACAGAGAGAGACTGAAGGATGGATCAGAATATGGGACAGAGAGAGACTGAAGGATGGATCAGAATATGGGACAGAGAGAGACTGAAGGATGGACAGAATATGGGACAGAGGAGACAGAAGGATGGATCAGAATATGGGACAGAGAGAGACTGAAGGATGGATCAGAATATGGGACAGAGAGAGACTGAAGGATGGACCAGTATAGGGACAGGAGGACAGGATGGATCAGTATATGGGACAGAGAGAGACTGAAGGATGGACAGAATATGGGACAGGGAGACTGAAGGATGGATCAGAATATGGGACAGAGAGAGACTGAAGGATGGACCAGTATAGGGGACAGAGAGAGACTGAAGGATGGACCAGTATAGGGGACAGAAACAGGGGACAGAGTCACGGGACAGGGGGACAGGGGACAGAAACAGGGGACAGAAACAGGGGACAGGGACAGGGGACAGAGACAGGGGACAGAACCATGGGACAGGGGACAGAGACAGGGGACAGGGGACAGAGACAGACATAGACAGGGGACAGAGTCAGGGGACAGAGACAGGGGACAGAACCATGGGACAGGGTACAGGGTGCAGAGACAGGGGACAGGGGACAGTGACAGACAGGGACAGGGGACAGACACAGGGGACAGGGGGACAGGGGACAGAGACAGGGAACAGAGACAGGGGACAGAGACAGGGGACAGAACCATGGGACAGGGTACAGGGTGCAGAGACAGGGGACATGGGACAGTGACAGACAGAGACAGGGGACAGACACAGGGGACAGAGACAGGGGACAGAGACAGGGAACAGAGACAGGGAACAGAGACAGGGGACAGGGGACAGAGACAGGGAACAGGGGGACAGAGACAGGGGACAGAGACAGGGGACAGGTGACAGAGACAGGGAACAGGGGGACAGAGACAGGGGACATACACAGGGGACAGGGGACAGAGACAGGGAACGGGGGACAGAGACAGGGGACAGAGACAGGGGGACAGAGGCAGGGGACAGGGGACAGAGACAGGGGGACAGGGGACAGAGACAGGGAACAGAGACAGGGGACAGGGGACAGAGACAGGGGACAGGGGACAGAGACAGGGGGACAGAGACAGGGGACAGAGACAGGGGACAGGGGACAGAGACAGGGGACAGGGGACAGTGACAGGGGGCAGGGGACAGAGACAGGGAACAGAGACAGGGGACAGGGGACAGAGACAGGGGACAGGGGACAGAGACAGGTGACAGAGACAGGGAACAGAGACATGGGACAGGGGACAGGGGACAGAGACAGGGGGACAGAGACAGGGGACAGGTCCTGGAAGGTGACATCCTCTATGAACCTTTTTATCAGGTCATTTTCTACATCAATGTCACATTTAATAACAAGTGTAATCAAAGGAATTATGCTAATCTAATTTGATGCCTCCTGCATTATGCAAATCATCTGCAAATATAATGAGTCATGACACCTGACCAGGACAGAATAAAGGATGGCTGGTTTATCATGGTTTAGTAGTGAGGATGTCTTCTGTGTGCTGACACTGTTGTGTCTTAAAGGGGTAGAGAGAGACAGAGGTGAGAGGGAAACTATGCAGAGAGGAGGAAATGGCATCATTTATTGAAATAGCTCAGTGTTAGATAATGCATATGTTTATTGTTAATACTGTATAGTCATATGAGGTTTGTGTATGATGCTTAGTCATAAACTGTTATGAAGGCTTACAATGCATTATGACGTTAACATAAGACACTATAATAATTTCATAATGCATCACTTCACATAAAACGCATCACAGAAAAAGCTGTATTGTCCCATTATCTTACAATCATTGTGGGAAAGAAGACATTTTCCATGTGTTGTTTTGAATGGTAATATGAGTGTGTGTGTGTGTGTGTGTGTGTGTGTGTGTGTGTGTGTGTGTGTGTGTGTGTGTGTGTGTGTGTGCGTGCGTGCGTGCGTGCGTGCGTGCGTGTGTGTGTCGACAATGTCTACACGAATGTTACGTGGGTCTTCTAATAACCAGTGTAAAAAGAAAAGCAGTCAACTGGTTCCAACAGCATCACCAAATGATACAGCAGTCAACTGGCTCCAACAGCATCACCAAATGATACAGCAGTCAACTGGTTCCAACAGCATCACCAAATGATACAGCAGTCAACTGGCTCCAACAGCATCACCAAATGCTACAGCAGTCAACTGGTTCCAACAGCATCACCAAATGCTACAGCAGTCAACTGGTTCCAACAGCATCACCAAATGCTACAGCAGTCAACTGGTTCCAACAGCATCACCAAATGCTACAGCAGTCAACTGGTTCCAACAGCATCACCAAATGCTACAGCAGTCAACTGGCTCCAACAGCATCACCAAATGCTACAGCAGTCAACTGGTTCCAACAGCATCACCAAATGCTACAGCAGTCAACTGGCTCCAACAGCATCACCAAATGCTACAGCAGTCAACTGGCTCCAACAGCATCACCAAATGCTACAGCAGTCAACTGGTTCCAACAGCATCACCAAATGCTACAGCAGTCAACTGGCTCCAACAGCATCACAAAATGCTACAGCAGTCAACTGGTTCCAACAGCATCACCAAATGCTACAGCAGTCAACTGGTTCCAACAGCATCACCAAATGCTACAGCAGTCAACTGGTTCCAACAGCATCACCAAATGCTACAGCAGTCAACTGGCTCCAACAGCATCACCAAATGCTACTGCAGTCAACTGGCTCCAACAGCATCACCAAATGCTACAGCAGTCAACTGGTTCCAACAGCATCACCAAATGCTACAGCAGTCAATTGGTTCCAACAGCATCACCAAATGCTACAGCAGTCAATTGGTTCCAACAGCATCACCAAATGCTACAGCAGTCAACTGGCTCCAACAGCATCACAAAATGCTACAGCAGTCAACTGGTTCCAACAGCATCACCAAATGCTACAGCAGTCAATTGGTTGCAACAGCATCACCAAATGCTACAGCAGTCAACTGGCTCCAACAGCATCACAAAATGCTACAGCAGTCAACTGGTTCCAACAGCATCACCAAATGCTACAGCAGTCAACTGGCTCCAACAGCATCACCAAATGCTACAGCAGTCAACTGGTTCCAACAGCATCACCAAATGCTACTGCAGTCAACTGGCTCCAACAGCATCACCAAATGCTACAGCAGACAACTGGTTCTAACAGCATCACCAAATGCTACAGCAGACAACTGGTTCTAACAGCATCACCTAATGCTACAGCAGTCAACTGGTTCCAACAAGATCACCAAATGCTACAGCAGTCAACTGGTTCTAACAGCATCACCAAATGCTACAGCAGTCAACTGGTTCCAACAACATCACCAAATGCTACAGCAGTCAACTGGTTCCAACAGCATCACCAAAAATAAGAATAATAATACTCACACACACAGACATAGGGCTCTGGTCAAAAGTAGTGCACTATATATATATATATATATATATATATATATATATATATATATATATATATATATATATATATGCCATTTTTAGCAGACGCTTTTATCCAAAGCGACTTACAGTCATGTGTGCATACATTCTACGTATGGGTGGTCCCGGGGATCGAACTATAGGGAATAGGGTGCCATTTGGGACCATTCTCTATGTGGTCTGTGTGTCTGGCCCCTCTGTAGTCTGACAGACAGAGCCGGTACACCCTTAATGATGTTGGACCAATCAAGGTTAATTACACTTGTTAAATGAGGTTAATGATTATCCAGCATGTATGGTGATCATCCCTGGTCCTGTGTACTGTACATGCTGAGTGTATTACAGACACAGGCCCTTTTCAAAATGTCTGCTCTGGTCTACGCGAATGGGGCCAATGGCGATGGCTTGAAGTGGCCCCTTTACCTCGCAACAACCCGACTGCTAGTTCATGTCTAGTTCAATCGTTATTCATTAACATCTGTCATTTATACTTCTCTAAGTTACGCAATGGACTCAAGTCAGGTTGTTTTACTGTTAAAGGGGCTATATTTACATTTAAGTCATTTAGCAGACGGTCTTATCCAGAGCGACTTACTATATGTTATTCAGACGAGAACAACAAAGCCGTCACGCCGTCACTTTCTCGGTCTCTCACAAGGACTGGATGCTTAAATTCATTGGTGACTGAAATAGTCACCACCTTGTGCTAAAGAGGCCTTTATTAGGGCTTCCACAGCTCCTGGAGTTAAAATGAGGTTTGATCTCCCCCTGGGGTAGCCGGCAGCCCATCAAGAGGTGGGAAGGTTAGTTAGTCATCACGGCCATCTAGACCCTGGCCTGTCTGAGAAACACTGCCAGAATCAATGGTAATGATGCTGCCATCTGCAAGGTGGCGGTGCTGTGTTGACACCTGCTTACTTACAGAGTGAAGGGAGTAACCGGGCCTGTCCAAAATGGTACCCTTTTCCCTACATAGCGCACTACTTTTGACCAGGGCCTCTTTGAGTTTAGTCAAATTCTTCAAAAGTAGTGCACTGCATAGGGAGTTGGGTGCCATATGGGACGCACACAGCCACTGACAGAGAACTTCAATCAGGTCAGGAAACAAGCCTCAGAACACGTCTGAAAGTCCATTGGTTTGTGACTAAAGAATTGACATGGAGGGGCAGAGCTCTACTGCTGTTGATTATTGGGGCCAGAATGAAAGCGCTTGTGTTGTGCTGGCTGGTCTGCATGCACAGTGAAGGAAGAGGACTAACAACCCCAGTGAGATACAATCAGATATCCCACCGCTGACACCAAATGGCATACAGTCACTTAAAAAGTCAGAAACCAGACGAAGCTTGTGGGTGAAATGGGATTTACTTATTACAATTTGTAGTCTTAAAACGGCAATCAGCAGTTTAAACAATAACAAAGACGCCTCCCCACCACTGTTTTGGTAAAAAGGGAAGGGGGTGGTGAAGTAAACATTTAACCAACTCTCAAATTCAAGGACTGACCATCCATGATATCAACACTATAGTAGTAACCAAGGACTGGCCATCCATGATATCAACACTATAGTACTAACCAAGGACTGGCCATCCATGATATCAACACTATAGTACTAACCAAGGACTGGCCATCCATGATATCAACACTATAGTACTAACCAAGGACTGGCCATCCATGATATCAACACTATAGTACTAACCAAGGACTGGCCATCCATGATATCAACACTATAGTACTAACCAAGGACTGGCCATCCATGATATCAACACTATAGTACTAACCAAGGACTGGCCATCCATGATATCAACACTATAGTACTAACCAAGGACTGGCCATCCATGATATCAACACTATAGTACTAACCAAGGACTGGCCATCCATGATATCAACACTATAGTACTAACCAAGGACTGGCCATCCATGATATCAACACTATAGTAGTAACCAAGGACTGGCCATCCATGATATCAACACTATAGTACTAACCAAGGACTGGCCATCCATGATATCAACACTATAGTACTAACCAAGGACTGGCCATCCATGATATCAACACTATAGTACTAACCAAGGACTGGCCATCCATGATATCAACACTATAGTACTAACCAAGGACTGGCCATCCATGATATCAACACTATAGTAGTAACCAAGGACTGGCCATCCATGATATCAACACTATAGTACTAACCAAGGACTGGCCATCCATGATATCAACACTATAGTACTAACCAAGGACTGGCCATCCATGATATCAACACTATAGTACTAACCAAGGACTGGCCATCCATGATATCAACACTATAGTACTAACCAAGGACTGGCCATCCATGATATCAACACTATAGTACTAACCAAGGACTGGCCATCCATGATATCAACACTATAGTACTAACCAAGGACTGGCCATCCATGATATCAACACTATAGTAGTAACCAAGGACTGGCCATCCATGATATCAACACTATAGTACTAACCAAGGACTGGCCCATCCATGATATCAACATCCATGATATCAACACTATAGTACTAACCAAGGACTGGCCATCCATGATATCAACACTATAGTACTAACCAAGGACTGGCCATCCATGATATCAACACTATAGTACTAACCAAGGACTGGCCATCCATGATATCAACACTATAGTACTAACCAAGGACTGGCCATCCATGATATCAACACTATAGTACTAACCAAGGACTGGCCATCCATGATATCAACACTATAGTAGTAACCAAGGACTGGCCATCCATGATATCAACACTATAGTACTAACCAAGGACTGGCCATCCATGATATCAACACTATAGTAGTAACCAAGGACTGGCCATCCATGATATCAACACTATAGTAGTAACCAAGGACTGGCCATCCATGATATCAACACTATAGTAGTAACCAAGGACTGGCCATCCATGATATCAACACTATAGTACTAACCAAGGACTGGCCATCCATGATATCAACACTATAGTACTAACCAAGGACTAACCAAGGACTGGCCATCATGATATCAACACTATAGTACTAACCAAGGACTGGCCATCCATGATATCAACAGTATAGTAGTAACCAAGGACTGGCCATCCATGATATCAACACTATAGTAGTAACCAAGGACTGGCCATCCATGATATCAACACTATAGTACTAACCAAGGACTGGCCATCCATGATATCAACACTATAGTACTAACCAAGGACTGGCCATCCATGATATCAACACTATAGTACTAACCAAGGACTGGCCATCCATGATATCAACACTATAGTACTAACCAAGGACTGGCCATCCATGATATCAACACTATAGTACTAACCAAGGACTGGCCATCCATGATATCAACACTATAGTACTAACCAAGGACTGGCCATCCATGATATCAACACTATAGTAGTAACCAAGGACTGGCCATCCATGATATCAACACTATAGTACTAACCAAGGACTGGCCATCCATGATATCAACACTATAGTACTAACCAAGGACTGGCCATCCATGATATCAACACTATAGTACTAACCAAGGACTGGCCATCCATGATATCAACACTATAGTACTAACCAAGGACTGGCCATCCATGATATCAACACTATAGTAGTAACCAAGGACTGGCCATCCATGATATCAACACTATAGTACTAACCAAGGACTGGCCATCCATGATATCAACACTATAGTACTAACCAAGGACTGGCCATCCATGATATCAACACTATAGTACTAACCAAGGACTGGCCATCCATGATATCAACACTATAGTACTAACCAAGGACTGGCCATCCATGATATCAACACTATAGTACTAACCAAGGACTGGCCATCCATGATATCAACACTATAGTACTAACCAAGGACTGGCCATCCATGATATCAACACTATAGTACTAACCAAGGACTGGCCATCCATGATATCAACACTATAGTACTAACCAAGGACTGGCCATCCATGATATCAACACTATAGTACTAACCAAGGACTGGCCATCCATGATATCAACACTATAGTACTAACCAAGGACTGGCCATCCATGATATCAACACTATAGTAGTAACCAAGGACTGGCCATCCATGATATCAACACTATAGTAGTAACCAAGGACTGGCCATCCATGATATCAACACTATAGTACTAACCAAGGACTGGCCATCCATGATATCAACACTATAGTACTAACCAAGGACTGGCCATCCATGATATCAACACTATAGTACTAACCAAGGACTGGCCATCCATGATATCAACACTATAGTACTAACCAAGGACTGGCCATCCATGATATCAACACTATAGTACTAACCAAGGACTGGCCATCCATGATATCAACACTATAGTACTAACCAAGGACTGGCCATCCATGATATCAACACTATAGTACTAACCAAGGACTGGCCATCCATGATATCAACACTATAGTAGTAACCAAGGACTGGCCATCCATGATATCAACACTATAGTACTAACCAAGGACTGGCCATCCATGATATCAACACTATAGTAGTAACCAAGGACTGGCCATCCATGATATCAACACTATAGTAGTAACCAAGGACTGGCCATCCATGATATCAACACTATAGTAGTAACCAAGGACTGGCCATCCATGATATCAACACTATAGTAGTAACCAAGGACTGGCCATCCATGATATCAACACTATAGTAGTAACCAAGGACTGGCCATCCATGATATCAACACTATAGTAGAACTGGCCATCCATGATATCAACACTATAGTACTAACCAAGGACTGGCCATCCATGATATCAACACTATAGTACTAACCAAGGACTGGCCATCCATGATATCAACACTATAGTAGTAACCAAGGACTGGCCATCCATGATATCAACAAGGACTGGCCATCCATGATATCAACACTATAGTACTAACCAAGGACTGGCCATCCATGATATCAACACTATAGTACTAACCAAGGACTGGCCATCCATGATATCAACACTATAGTAGTAACCAAGGACTGGCCATCCATGATATCAACACTATAGTACTAACCAAGGACTGGCCATCCATGATATCAACACTATAGTACTAACCAAGGACTGGCCATCCATGATATCAACACTATAGTACTAACCAAGGACTGGCCATCCATGATATCAACACTATAGTACTAACCAAGGACTGGCCATCCATGATATCAACACTATAGTACTAACCAAGGACTGGCCATCCATGATATCAACACTATAGTACTAACCAAGGACTGGCCATCCATGATATCAACACTATAGTACTAACCAAGGACTGGCCATCCATGATATCAACACTATAGTACTAACCAAGGACTGGCCATCCATGATATCAACACTATAGTACTAACCAAGGACTGGCCATCCATGATATCAACACTATAGTACTAACCAAGGACTGGCCATCCATGATATCAACACTATAGTACTAACCAAGGACTGGCCATCCATGATATCAACACTATAGTACTAACCAAGGACTGGCCATCCATGATATCAACACTATAGTACTAACCAAGGACTGGCCATCCATGATATCAACACTATAGTACTAACCAAGGACTGGCCATCCATGATATCAACACTATAGTAGTAACCAAGGACTGGCCATCCATGATATCAACACTATAGTAGTAACCAAGGACTGGCCATCCATGATATCAACACTATAGTAGTAACCAAGGACTGGCCATCCATGATATCAACACTATAGTAGTAACCAAGGACTGGCCATCCATGATATCAACACTATAGTACTAACCAAGGACTGGCCATCCATGATATCAACACTATAGTACTAACCAAGGACTGGCCATCCATGATATCAACACTATAGTACTAACCAAGGACTGGCCATCCATGATATCAACACTATAGTACTAACCAAGGACTGGCCATCCATGATATCAACACTATAGTACTAACCAAGGACTGGCCATCCATGATATCAACACTATAGTACTAACCAAGGACTGGCCATCCATGATATCAACACTATAGTACTAACCAAGGACTGGCCATCCATGATATCAACACTATAGTACTAACCAAGGACTGGCCATCCATGATATCAACACTATAGTAGTAACCAAGGACTGGCCATCCATGATATCAACACTATAGTACTAACCAAGGACTGGCCATCCATGATATCAACACTATAGTACTAACCAAGGACTGGCCATCCATGATATCAACACTATAGTACTAACCAAGGACTGGCCATCCATGATATCAACACTATAGTACTAACCAAGGACTGGCCATCCATGATATCAACACTATAGTACTAACCAAGGACTGGCCATCCATGATATCAACACTATAGTACTAACCAAGGACTGGCCATCCATGATATCAACACTATAGTACTAACCAAGGACTGGCCATCCATGATATCAACACTATAGTAGTAACCAAGGACTGGCCATCCATGATATCAACACTATAGTAGTAACCAAGGACTGGCCATCCATGATATCAACAGTATAGTAGTAACCAAGGACTGGCCATCCATGATATCAACAGTATAGTACTAACCAAGGACTGGCCATCCATGATATCAACAGTATAGTACTAACCAAGGACTGGCCATCCATGATATCAACAGTATAGTACTAACCAAGGACTGGCCATCCATGATATCAACACTATAGTACTAACCAAGGACTGGCCATCCATGATATCAACACTATAGTACTAACCAAGGACTGGCCATCCATGATATCAACACTATAGTACTAACCAAGGACTGGCCATCCATGATATCAACACTATAGTAGTAACCATGGCCATCCATGATATCAACACTATAGTAGTAACCAAGGACTGGCCATCCATGATATCAACACTATAGTAGTAACCAAGGACTGGCCATCCATGATATCAACACTATAGTAGTAACCAAGGACTGGCCATCCATGATATCAACACTATAGTAGTAACCAAGGACTGGCCATCCATGATATCAACACTATAGTACTAAGGACTGGCCATCCATGATATCAACAGTATAGTACTGGCCATCCATGATATCAACAGTATAGTACTAACCAAGGACTGGCCATCCATGATATCAACACTATAGTACTAACCAAGGACTGGCCATCCATGATATCAACAGTATAGTACTAACCAAGGACTGGCCATCCATGATATCAACACTATAGTACTAACCAAGGACTGGCCATCCATGATATCAACAGTATAGTACTAACCAAGGACTGGCCATCCATGATATCAACACTATAGTACTAACCAAGGACTGGCCATCCATGATATCAACAGTATAGTACTAACCAAGGACTGGCCATCCATGATATCAAAACAATAGTTTTAATGTCTTGACACTTAACAGTGCTGGTTTACATTTACATTGTTTACAAACGGAGTAAAACATGCTTATATTCTGTGTTTTGATGGGGTACGACAGTTGAACTAAGCTCATGAGGCATTTATTAGTTATATTCTTCAAGAATCAATGGGTACATATCATTAATTTCATTAAAGTCTAAAAAATGGATGTAGCAGCTGCTGCTTGCCTGTAGCCCTTTCCTGCAGTCGAATGACAAGAAGCTCCCTCTAGTGGCCTCATGGGTGGAAGGTGATTCATATTTGGTGTAATTTCATAATTAATCAACATTCTTTTTTTTTAACACTGAAAATCCCTTATTACTATATCAAACGGTATTGTTATATTTCAGTCTTCTGTGATGTATATAAAATGTAATATTGGGATACAAACTCAAAACGTAATCCATTTCAACTCCATATCTGACATGGTGCAGGTGTCTTCCTTTTTTAAAAGTCCATAACCATGTGTGTGAGGTGTATACTTTTGTTTTAAAGTAGATGTGTTTAAGACTACCCAGAAACACTCTGTGTGACCCTGATTTAGCCCACTGCAGTAAAATGTTTTAAGTGAGACTTTTATCTGGCCACCACACCACTGCTAACAACAGTACAATTCTACTCATTGTGAGGTGGTAAGGTGAAGACCGAATAACTGTAGATGATGCTTAAAGTTGACCTTCCTTCTCCCTCTACTGCTTGGCTATAGCTTCTACACAGCCAAAGGACTATCCATTACCAAACACAGTACCATTTAAATGAAAAATGTGTCTTATGTTATTGGAGGATATCTTGTAACAAGGGGAAACAAATCCCCTTTTAAATGTAAATCTCATTCGTATATCATTCTCTGACCTCAGGTCCTAGTTGCTACTAACCGCCAGTCCATCGGTTTGTCTGACTGAGTCCAGCGCCTATCGCAGGGAGGAAAGTTAGATGTATTACATTTGGTTGTCTGCTTGCTGCGAGAAGAAAATCCATTGTGGAGCGTCCTGCGGCTGCTGGGGAACCTTTATTGACATATCAGACGGGACACTGCAGGAGAAATTGGCCTCATTTGTTTCTCATGTCCTTTTAATGGCAGATCTCTTTCAGGGGGCAAAGCATTGACAGGCCTCGGGTCACGCTGAGCAAACACCCAAACCCGTATTATTGGCTTCCTCTTCAACAATACTCTGCCTAATGTTGCTGGTCAGGTCAAGCCTCCGAAGTTGAGAGGATCCCCCTGAAATTATTCATCAAGCTTAGCTGACTGATTGTCTTTGCGTGATAAATAGTCTGAGAACGGACGGTGTTACCGTAGCTATGGGGTTATTTATCACACCTTGGCTGGTGATTGGTTTCTAGGAGGGTAAAGACAGTCCGTCTGTGTTCACAAACTGAGAAGATATGTGGGAACATTTTCAACGATACAAATCGCAGGATACTTCATGTTGTGGATCCTGTACTATATCCTGTACTATATCCTGTACTATATCCTGTACTATATCCTGTACTATACCCTGTATTATATCCTGTATTATATCCTGTACTATATCCTGTATTATATCCTGTACTATATCCTGTACTATATCCTGTACTATATCCTGTATTATATCCTGTACTATATCCTGTACTATATCCTGTACTATATCCTGTACTATATCCTGTACTATATCCTGTACTATACCCTGTATTATATCCTGTATTATATCCTGTACTATATCCTGTATTATATCCTGTACTATATCCTGTACTATACCCTGTACTATATCCTGTATTATATCCTGTACTATACCCTGTACTATATCCTGTATTATATCCTGTACTATATCCTGTACTATATCCTGTACTATATCCTGTATTATATCCTGTACTATATCCTGTAATATATCTGTACTATATCCTGTACTATATCCTGTGATATCCTGTACTATATCCTGTATTATATCCTGTACTATATCCTGTACTATATCCTGTACTATATCCTGTACTATACCCTGTACTATATCCTGTACTATATCCTGTACGATATCCTGTACTATATCCTGTATTATATCCTGTACTATATCCTGTACTATATCCTGTACTATATCCTGTACTATACCCTGTATTATATCCTGTATTATATCCTGTATTATATCCTGTACTATATCCTGTACTATATCCTGTATTATATCCTGTACTATATCCTGTACTATATCCTGTACTATATCCTGTACTATACCCTGTATTATACCCTGTACTATATCCTGTACTATATCCTGTACTATATCCTGTACTATATCCTGTATTATATCCTGTATTATATCCTGTATTATATCCTGTATTATATCCTGTACTATACCCTGTATTATATCCTGTACTATATCCTGTACTATATCCTGTACTATATCCTGTATTATATCCTGTATTATATCCTGTACTATATCCTGTACTATATCCTGTAGTATATCCTGTACTATATCCTGTATTATATCCTGTATTATATCCTGTATTATATCCTGTACTATACCCTGTATTATATCCTGTACTATATCCTGTACTATATCCTGTACTATATCCTGTATTATATCCTGTATTATATCCTGTACTATATCCTGTACTATATCCTGTATTATATCCTGTACTATACCCTGTATTATATCCTGTATTATATCCTGTACTATATCCTGTATTATATCCTGTACTATATCCTGTACTATATCCTGTACTATATCCTGTACTATATCCTGTATTATATCCTGTACTATATCCTGTATTATATCCTGTACTATATCCTGTACTATATCCTGTATTATATCCTGTACTATATCCTGTACTATATCTTGTACTATATCCTGTACTATACCCTGTATTATATCCTGTATTATATCCTGTACTATATCCTGTACTATATCCTGTAGTATATCCTGTACTATATCCTGTATTATATCCTGTATTATATCCTGTATTATATCCTGTACTATACCCTGTATTATATCCTGTACTATATCCTGTACTATATCCTGTACTATATCCTGTATTATATCCTGTATTATATCCTGTACTATATCCTGTACTATATCCTGTATTATATCCTGTACTATACCCTGTATTATATCCTGTATTATATCCTGTACTATATCCTGTATTATATCCTGTACTATATCCTGTACTATATCCTGTACTATATCCTGTACTATATCCTGTATTATATCCTGTACTATATCCTGTATTATATCCTGTACTATATCCTGTACTATATCCTGTATTATATCCTGTACTATATCCTGTATTATATCCTGTACTATATCCTGTAGTACTATACCCTGTATTATATCCTGTACTATATCCTGTACTATATCCTGTACTATATCCTGTACTATATCCTGTACTATATCCTGTATTATATCCTGTATTATATCCTGTACTATATCCTGTACTATATCCTGTACTATATCCTGTATTATATCCTGTATTATATCCTGTACTATATCCTGTATTATATCCTGTACTATATCCTGTACTATATCCTGTACTATAACAAAATCAAATCTTCCTCGATTCAAATGTCTATAAATTGACCACCAAAACCAAAAAAAGGCTAATACACAGCAAGGTTGAAACACAGTTTATGATAGGTCATGATTGGAGATCCCCATCACAGGTCCACGTATGTATATGCACATGATACTAGGAGTCAGACTTCTAGCCTCCTCTAGCCATAGCTGCAGCATTGATAGCCACGGTAGGTATGCATTAAGTATGCACATGATACTAGGAGTCAGACTTCTAGCCTCCTCTAGCCATAGCTGCAGCATTGATAGCCACTGTAGGTATGCATTAAGTATGCACATGATACTAGGAGTCAGACTTCTAGCCTCCTCTAGCCATAGCTGCAGCATTGATAGCCACTGTAGGTATGCATTAAGTATGCACATGATACTAGTAGTTAGACTTCTAGCCTCTTCTAGCCATAGCTGCAGCATTGATAGCCACGGTAGGTATGCATTAAGTATGCACATGATACTAGGAGTCAGACTTCTAGCCTCCTCTAGCCATAGCTGCAGCATTGATAGCCACGGTAGGTATGCATTAAGTATGCACATGATACTAGTAGTCAGACTTCTAGCCTCCTCTAGCCATAGCTGCAGCATTGATAGCCACGGTAGGTATGCATTAAGTATGCACATGATACTAGTAGTCAGACTTCTAGCCTCCTCTAGCCATAGCTGCAGCATTGATAGCCACGGTAGGTATGCATTAAGTATGCACGTGATACTAGGAGTCAGACTTCTAGCCTCCTCTAGCCATAGCTGCAGCATTGATAGCCACGGTAGGTATGCATTAAGTTTGCACGTGATACTAGGAGTCAGACTTCTAGCCTCCTCTAGCCATAGCTGCAGCATTGATAGCCACGGTAGGTATGCATTAAGAATGCAGCGCATAAAGTCAAATGTTTTTTTTTCTTCTATAAATATCACGGAAAACAAGGTCTCGGATAGATATTCTCCAGTCGCATTCAGAGACGATACAATGGCGGCATATGTTGAGGTGGATTGAGTCCTCGGGCTCCAATCTGGCGCTCTTCTCCCTCGGACTTAGAAGATAAATTAGGTGGGCTATTTTTCCATTATGTTAATCAAAACACATCACCATGTGTGTTACTATTATTAGATGCTAACAGAAGATGTCCTGGTTCTCAATGTTAAATTGTAATACCAGCAGAACCTTAATTGGTCACAAATAACACGTCTGTTTTTTTTTTAGGATACTACTCAAAGATAATTATTTCAACAGCTGGCCTGTTTTTATGTGTCCTTGTTAACATGGTATATATTTTCTATGTGAGTGTCAATTGCCGTTGCAATATGTTATAGCCGTAATTTGTGTTGACGATGAAACTGTGAAGTAGATTAAATAAACTGCGGAAAACATACGTGGATGACATAAATGACACATCCACAGTGACCAGGAATACTGTACTACAGAACAACAACAGAATCCACAGCAACAATACCGTTAGGTGAACACAATAGTCTACGGCAGATAGCATCAATGCATTTCCTTTGGCCCGAGATAAATCTGTCACGGTAGCCGTAAAGTAGGCTGTACCCAGCAGGTAAAACAAAACAAACTAACTAAAAGTGAGACGATCAACTACTTAAAACTGTCTGAGAATGTGTGTTGGTCGTTCCCTCTCCAGAGATGCTAATTGTTTTGAGATACTCAAAAGGGTTTCGGGCAAGGTACCATCCTAAATACCAAGGTTGCACTTCCTAAAATCTCTTTGACTGGAGCTAGTGCTAGATGATTAGAGGGGCTTGAGGGGGCTGGAGAGGGCTGCAGAGAGGGCTATTTGGCCCAACAATGTCATTGTTATGCCCATAGTCTTCTCAATTAGCAGCCTGGTGCTAAAACATCCCTGGTCCTGGCAGTGACATCAGTGGTAATGTGAGCCACAGAGGACTGCTCATAAACACCAGCGCTTTACCCACCGACACTCACTACTGCTGACCACTTTGTTTGTCTGTCATTACCTTTCTACTGTCACACTGTTCAACAAGGCCCCAGAGGTTGGATCATTTGCTACAAGAAATGTTGCTATATAGAACCAGAAAGCATCCAATGGCTCACTTTATATAAAGGCTACCATCCCACTACTAGTTATAAAACAGTCAGTCCTACATTAGCCTCAATTGTTCAACACTAGCCTCTAACAATTTAAAGTTGTAGACATCTTCCACCAACACTAAAATGCAAGTCACTGTTAGTACAGTCGTATAACCTCGTTACTGACCCTCTGTAGGACAGTCAGTCAGTCTTATAACCTCGTTACTGACCCTCTGTAGGACAGTCAGTCTTATGACCTCGTTACTGACCCTCTGTAGGACAGTCAGTCAGTCTTATAACCTCGTTACTGACCCTCTGTAGGACAGTCAGTCTTATGACCTCGTTACTGACCCTCTGTAGGACAGTCAGTCTTATGACCTCGTTACTGACCCTCTGTAGGACAGTCAGTCAGTCGTATGACCTCATTACTTACCCTCTGTAGGACAGTCAGTCAGTCTGACCTCGTTACTGACCCTCTGTAGGACAGTCAGTCTTATGACCTCGTTACTGACCCTCTGTAGGACAGTCAGTCAGTCTTATAACCTCGTTACTGACCCTCTGTAGGACAGTCAGTCGTATGACCTTGTTACTGACCCTCTGTAGGACAGTCAGTCAGTCTTATGACCTCGTTACTGACCCTCTGTAGGACAGTCAGTCTTATGACCTCATTACTGACCCTCTGTAGGACAGTCAGTCAGTCTTATGACCTCGTTACTGACCCTCTGTAGGACAGTCAGTCTTATGACCTCATTACTGACCCTCTGTAGGACAGTCAGTCTTATGACCTCGTTACTGACCCTCTGTAGGACAGTCAGTCAGTCGGACCCTCTGTAGGACAGTCAGTCAGTCGTATGACCTCATTACTGACCCTCTGTAGGACAGTCAGTCAGTCGTTATGACCCTCTGTAGGACAGTCTCATTCATTACTGACCCTCTGTATAGACAGTCAGTCTTATAATCTCGTAACTGTCCCTCTGTAGGCCTACTTATGTACTGTGGTAGCACGGCACAGTAAAATAACTATGCAGAGTTCATTTATATTCAATATCACATTCCCCTCAACTATATCTACCAATAAGAATCCAAGAAAAAAGGTCCAGGTCCAACTCTCCAAACTTCCAACTATCCAACCCTCCAAATCCCCAACCCAACTACTCTCCAACCCTCCAATCCTCCAACCCAACAACAGCTCTTGGTGC
Organism: Oncorhynchus gorbuscha; assembly: GCF_021184085.1. Lineage (NCBI taxonomy): Eukaryota > Metazoa > Chordata > Actinopteri > Salmoniformes > Salmonidae > Oncorhynchus > Oncorhynchus gorbuscha. The sequence goes on from NW_025746298.1 coordinate 32,795, forward strand.
ACCTCCAACCCTCCAACCCAACAACAGCTCTTGGTGCACCTCCAACCCTCCAACTCTCCAACCCTCTTACTCTCCAACCCTCCAACCCAACAACAGCTCTTGGTGCACCTCCAACCCAACCACAGTTCTTGGTGCACCTCCAACCCTCCAACCCAACCACAGCTCTTGGTGCACCTCCAACCCTCCTGCCCAACCACAGCTCTTGGTGCACCTCCAACCCTCCTGCCCAACCACAGCTCTTGGTGCACCTCCAACCCTCCTGCCCAACCACAGCTCTTGGTGCACCTCCAACCCTCCTGCCCAACCACAGCTCTTGGTGCACCTCCAACCCTCCTGCCCAACCACAGCTCTTGGTGCACCTCCAACCCTCCTGCCCAACCACAGCTCTTGGTGCACCTCCAACCCTCCTGCCCAACCACAGCTCTTGGTGCACCTCCAACCCTCCTGCCCAACCACAGCTCTTGGTGCACCTCCAACCCAACCACAGCTCTTGGTAATTGAAGCTGATGTCTAAGACTGACTCCACTGTCGCGGCTGATCATATTTTCATGGTTAAATGTTTCCAACTTCAGCATTTTCGTCCCAGGCAGCTAGAGCACATAATGCTGTGCATGTTTAACAGTCATTTCCATAAGTAAGTGCCATTTCTGTACAGTTTGTTCCTGTTTAATGAGGTGATATCTTGTTTGTATTGTCCCCTATTTTACCAAGGAAACCCACTGAACCATCGACGTAAGAATTAAAGAGGGTAAAAATTAAAAATCGAGCTATCTTTTTAACTGAATGTCACACTATTAGGCCCCAAGAAAACCAATTTCAATTTATTTTATGTTAAATAGTTTTGTTTTGGTAGTTTAGTATTTTAATATTTATCGCAAGCTTTTTTATTATTATTATTATTATTTGAGTTTATATCTAAGTGACCTTAACAAGAAAAAAATGACATTAAGAATGAAGGAGAGGGAGAAAATGGCTAACATTTATTTATCCTCGCTGTTCTCTTGTCTCGTTGTCATGGTGTCATTAGAACACTTGGCTGCGTCCCATTCTCTGCCATTATCTGAGCTATCAGCGGCGCCCAGCAAGATCCCAACCAGCTATAAATACTTCCTCTGGACCACATACGGCTTCTACATCATCTCCCAGACACGGCTTAATGATGGAAAAAAAGATTATGCCTTTTTGGTTTTTCCTATCTTTGTTTTTTCCACTTCCCAATTTCAAGAAGAGAGAGATAAACGTGAAGGAAAACAGAAATGAAGAAGAAGCATCAGCTAACATGTATATTTTAGTTGTAAAAGACACAAGAAATGCATTGTAGCCCTAAATGGTGGTATGTAGTGTCTGATCTGAGAAGGTGAATGGGTGTGATAGATTTCTTTCATGATGAATCTTCTGGGTGGGTTTCTCGTCAGTCGATTGCACCAGGGTCACTGTTGGATGGTGTTTTGGCCCACACACACACACACACACACACACACACACACACACACACACACACACACACACACACACACACACACACACACACACACACACACACACACACACACACAGACACACACACACACACACACACACACACACACACACACAGACCAGATCCATTAAGAGCTGAATGTAAAAAGGACACTTCATCTGAATTCGTTATTAATGGATCTATATCTTATGTTTAGGGCCAAGGACACAATTTGTATCACAATGCAAATATCTATCATTAAATGTTGACACTTCATTTTTCCTGCAGGAAAGAAAGAAACATGTTTTCTGTTGCGGCTGCCTCATTCTGCACTGGCTTTCTCGGGGTGAAACATGAACAGAAGATGTGTTGTCAGAATTGCATGTTTTTTCACAGTTCCAGAGAAAATGTATCCGTTTTACATCATTTATATGTATTATCCCATTCCAGGTAAATAGCATGTCAAATCCCCACAAAATATTAGAAATAACAAGAAAACACTGTATACTGTTGTAAGCGTTTTAAGAGATTGAGGCACAAAGGACAACATTAACTGTGTGTTTTCTACGCAAATACAAACACCAACACCAACAATAACAACAACAACAGCAACAATAACAACAATAACAACAACAAGAGCAACAATAACAACAATAACAACGACAATAACAACAACAACAACAACAAGAGCAACAACAACAACAACAGCGACAATAATAACAATAAAAACAAGAAGAGCAACAATAA
>NW_025746298.1:40000-52500 GCF_021184085.1 Oncorhynchus gorbuscha
TAGTACCCAGGGGTAGTGGAAGGACCTAAAGTTAGTACCCAGGGGTAGTGGAGATCTGCTTAGTACCCAGGGGTTGGAGGAGGACCTCATCCAGTCCAGCTATTCCTAAAGTTAGTACCCAGAGGTAGTGGAGGAGGGCTAAAGTTAGTATCCCAAATGGAGGAGGACCTAAAGTCCCTACCCAGAGGTAGTGGAGTGAACTAAAGTTTTGGCCAGGACCCAGGGGTGTGGAGGAGGAGGACCAATAGTAGTGCACTATGTAGAGGACAGGGAACCATTTGGGACAGATCCCAGGGGTAGTGGAGGAGCCCAGCCCTACTAGTGGAGGAGGAGGACCTAATTAGTATCCAGAGCTAGTGGAGGAGGACCATTAGTCTACAGGGGTAGTGGAAGAGGACCATTCATCACTTTGGAGGAGGAGGACCTGTTAGTTAAAGTGGAGCCCATTCCAGAGGTAGTGGAGGAGGGCTGTCACTACCCAGGGGTAGTGGAGGAGGAGGACCTAAAGTTGGTACACAGAGGTAGTGGAGGACATGGACTATGGATGCTCAACACAGTCACTCAGTCATTGATTGAGCCCCAGTGAAGGACCAATCCTTCTCTCAGATCTGCTTCTTTTATTCCTCATCCAGTCCAGCTCATTCCAATCCATATACACATTTGCATCCCAAATGGCGCCCAAGTCCCTATTACTGTTTTTTGAACCCATTGTGCTCTGGATCAATGGGAAACTAATTAACAGGGAACCATTTATCAGATCAGAAAGATTGGCCTAGACTCCAAGCTGATGAGTCTACATTGGGTCAATCCATTCATCACTTTGTGTTGTTAAAAGCCCATTCCTCTGGCTGTCTGAACAAACACTACACAATGTAGGTTTAGTATGGTCAGGTCTTCTATCATTAAGGTGGGTTAGTATGGTCAGGTCTTCTATCATTAAGGTGGGTTAGTATGGTCAGGCCTTCTATCATTAAGGTGGGTTTACTGTTTTTTGGTCAGGATCATTCTATCATTAAGGTGGGTTAGTATGGTCAGGTCTTCTATCATTATGAGGTGGGTTAGTATGGTCAGGTCTTCTATCATTAAGGTGGGTTTAGTATGGTCAGGTCTTCTATCATTAAGGTGGGTTAGTATGGTCAGGTCTTCTATCATTAAGGTGGGTTAGTATGGTCAGGTCTTCTATCATTAAGGTGGGTTAGTATGGTCAGGTCTTCTATCATTAAGGTGGGTTAGTATGGTCAGGTCTTCTATCATTAAGGTGGGTTAGTATGGTCAGGTCTTCTATCATTAAGGTGGGTTAGTATGGTCAGGTCTTCTATCATTAAGGTGGGTTAGTATGGTCAGGTCTTCTATCATTAAGGTGGGTTAGTATGGTCAGGTCTTCTATCATTAAGGTGGGTTAGTATGGTCAGGCCTTCTATCATTAAGGTGGGTTAGTATGGTCAGGTCTTCTATCATTATGGTGGGTTAGTGTGGTCTGGTCTTCTATCATTAAGGTGGGTTAGTCTGGTCAGGCCTTCTATCATTAATGTGGGTTAGTATGGTCAGGTCTTCTATCATTACGGTGGGTTAGTGTGGTCTGGTCTTCTATCATTAAGGTGGGTTAGTATGGTCAGGTCTTCTATCATTACGGTGGTTTAGTATGGTCAGGCCTTCTATCATTACGGTGGGTTAGTATGGTCAGGCCTTCTATCATTAAGGTGGTTTAGTATGGTCAGGTCTTCCATATTTTCGTGGATGCTCAGACAGACAGACAGACAGACAGACAGACAGACAGACAGACAGACAGACAGACAGACAGACAGACAGACAGACAGACAGACAGACAGACAGACAGACAGACAGACAGACAGACAGACAGACAGACAGACAGACTCACTGACAGGCTCACAGACAGAAAGACCCACAGACAAAAGATCAGACTGACAGAGCGAGAGAGAGAGAAAGAGAGAGAGAGAGAGAGAGAGAGAGAGAGAGAGAGAGAGAGAGAGAGAGAGAGAGAGAGAGAGAGAGAGAGAGAGAGAGCGAGAGAGATGAGGGAGAGAGATGAGGGGGGAGGGAGAGAGGAGGGAGGAGAGAGGAGGGAGGATGGAGGAGGGAGAGAGAGGAGGGAGGAGGGAGGAGGAGAGAGAGAGGAGGGGGAGGGAAGGGGAGGGGGAGGGAGAGAGGAGGGAGATGGAGGGGGAGGGAGAGGAGGAGCGGGAGAGGAAGAGAGGAGGGAATAGGAGGGAGAGAGGAGAGAGGAAGGAGGAGGAATAGGAGGGGAGAGGAGGGAGGAGAGAGAGAGTGGAGCAAGGAGGGAGAGAATGAAGGAGAGAGAGGAGGGAGGAGAGAGAGGAGCGAGGAGGGAGAGAGGAGCAAGGAGGGAAGGGAGGGAGGAGAGGGGGGAGGGAGGAGGAGGTAGACTGGTAATGATCCCTACATCCCAGAGACTTGGCTCACCCACTGGCATACTGGCTTGCATGGTCCACTACCTCCAAACTTGCTGAGGTCTGAACCTCTCATTACTCCTCAAAACACGCAGGCAACCAAGACCTCCTGAACACAGTCAAACAAATTCACTTCATAACAAAATGAATTAGGTTTTCCATGTATGATGCATTGTTCACTTAGACATTGCATATTGCATACTTTCAGAGGAAAATACTGTTGTTGTACAGTGCTACCTGTTTATCACTCATATACAGTCGGTAACACTGAACATTGTGTCAGGGGATACAGTAGGTATTACTGAACATTGTGTCAGAGGATACAGTAGGTATTACTGAACATTGTGTCAGGGGATACAGTAGGTATTACTGAACATTGTGTCAGAGGATACAGTAGGTATTACTGAACATTGTGTCAGAGGATACAGTAGGTATTACTGAACATTGTGTCAGGGGATACAGTAGGTATTACTGAACATTGTGTCAGGGTATACAGTAGGTATTACTGAACATTGTGTCAGAGGATACAGTAGGTATTACTGAACATTGTGTCAGAGGATACAGTAGGTATTACTGAACATTGTATCAGAGGATACAGTAGGTATTACTGAACATTGTATCAGAGGATACAGTAGGTATTACTGAACATTGTGTCAGAGGATACAGTAGGTATTACTGAACATTGTGTCAGAGGATACAGTAGGTATTACTGAACATTGTGTCAGAGGATACAGTAGGTATTACTGAACATTGTGTCAGAGGATACAGTAGGATTTACTGAACATTGTGTCAGGGGATACAGTAGGTATTACTGAACATTGTGTCAGAGGATACAGTAGGTATTACTGAATATTGTGTCAGAGGGTACAGTAGGTATTACTGAACATTGTGTCAGAGGATACAGTAGGTATTACTGAACATTGTGTCAGGGGATACAGTAGGTATTACTGAACATTGTGTCAGGGGATACAGTAGGTATTACTGAATATTGTGTCAGAGGATACAGTAGGTATTACTGAACATTGTGTCAGAGGATACAGTAGGTATTACTGAACATTGTGTCAGAGGATACAGTAGGTATTACTGAACATTGTGTCAGAGGATACAGTAGGTATTACTGAACATTGTGTCAGAGGATACAGTAGGTATTACTGAACATTGTGTCAGAGGATACAGTAGGATTTACTGAACATTGTGTCAGGGGATACAGTAGGTATTACTGAACATTGTGTCAGGGCTGGTTACACCATCACTATCCCCACCACCACCACCTCAGCCTGGTTACACCATCACTATCCCCACCACCACCACCTCAGCCTGGTTACACCACCACTATCCCCACCACCACCATCTACTGAACATTGTGTCACCATACAGTAGGTATTACCACCACCACCTCAGCCTGGTTACACCATCACTATCCCCACCACCACCTCAGCCTGGTTACACCATCACTATCCCCACCACCACCACCTCAGCCTTGTTACACCATCACTATCCCCACCACCACCACCTCAGCCTTGTTACACCATCACTATCCCCACCACCACCACCTCAGCCCGGTTACACCATCACTATCCCCACCACCACCTCAGCCTGGTTACACCATCACTATCCCCACCACCACCATCTCAGCCTGGTTACACCATCACTATCCCCACCACCACCACCTCAGCCTGGTTACACCATCACTATCCCCACCACCACCTCAGCCTGGTTACACCATCACTATCCCCACCACCACCATCTCAGCCTGGTTACACCATCATTATCCCCACCACCACCACCACCACCTCAGCCTGGTTACACCATCACTATCCCCACCACCACCACCTCAGCCTGGTTACACCATCACTATCCCCACCACCACCACCTCAGCCTGGTTACACCATCACTATCCCCACCACCACCACCACCTCAGCCTGGTTACACCATCACTATCCCCACCACCACCACCTCAGCCTGGTTACACCATCACTATCCCCACCACCACCACCTCAGCCTGGTTACACCATCACTATCCCCACCACCACCACCACCTCAGCCTGGTTACACCACCTCTATCCCCACCACCACCACCACCTCAGCCTGGTTACACCATCACTATCCCCACCACCACCACCACCACCTCAGCCTGGTTACACCATCACTATCCCCATCACCACCACCCCAGCCTGGTTACACCATCACTATCCCCACCACCACCACCTCAGCCTGGTTACACCATCACTATCCCCATCACCACCACCTCAGCCTGGTTACACCATCACTATCCCCACCACCACCACCACCACCTCAGCCTGGTTACACCATCACTATCCCCATCACCACCACCCCAGCCTGGTTACACCATCACTATCCCCACCACCACCTCAGCCTGGTTACACCATCACTATCCCCACCACCACCACCTCAGCCCGGTTACACCATCACTATCACCACCACCACCTCAGCCTGGTTACACCATCACTATCCCCACCACCACCATCTCAGCCCGGTTACACCACCTCTATCCCCACCACCAACAAAACACCTACATTCATCTCCTCTAGCTATGAAAAAAATAATTTATTTTGTACTTCCCCGATAATTTACTTTATTTTTATTTTTCTCTCTCCCCTTCCCTTTCCCTTTCCACAAGGAATTCTCCATTTCCCTATAAAATGAAAATTCATCTAGAATTACATCTTATGTCATCATTATGTTTATTAAGCGTGGATGATGTATATGAACAGTGCTGGCTTGCCGCTGAGTGCTTAATGATGCATAAGATTAAGCCGAGGCTCTCAGCTGCGCTGTGACTCCCCTCTGGTTCTCTCTCTCTGCAGAGGCATGCTGGGAGCTCCAAACGGCCATCAGGTGAATGGAACTAACATCTCTCTTCTTTTAGTGTCTGGGCTGGTGTGAGGGAGAGTGGGGTGGAGGGTGAGTGGGGGGGGGGAGAGATAGCGTGGGGGTGGGGGGTGGGAGAAGGGGAGAGAGGGGGATGAGGGAGAGTGTATGGGGGGTGGGGTTGTGGTGGGGTGAGGATGTGGGGGTAAAGTGTGTGTGTGCGCATGGGTTTGTGCATTGTGTCACTCACATCTTACACTAAATCTGTCCTCCTACATATTAAAAATAACCTCCTTCCTCTTTGCTCACTGTGCACCTGTCATTACCCTACTTTCTTTGCCTGCCTCCCCCTGTCCTCTCATCCTTTTCTCCCCTGCTCTGCCTCTCCCTATGTCCTCTCATCCTTTTCTCCCCTGCTCTGCCTCTCCCTGTCTTCTCATCCTTTTCTCCCCTGCTCTGCCTCCCCTGTCCTCTCATCCTTTTATCCCCTGCCTGCTCTCCCTATGTCCTCTCATCCTTTTCTCCCCTGCTCTGCCTCTCCCTATGTCCTCTCATCTTTTTCTCCCCTGCTCTGCCTCTCCCTGTGTCTTCTCATCCTTTTCTATCCTGCTCTGCCTCTCCCTGTCCTCTCATCCTTTTCTCCCCTGCTCTGCCTCCCCTGTCCTCTCATCCTTTTCTCCCCTGCTCTGCCTCTCCCTGTGTCTTCTCATCCTTTTCTATCCTGCTCTGCCTCCCCCTGTCCTCTCATCCTTTTCTCCCCTGCTCTGCCTCCCCCTGTCCTCTCATCCTTTTCTCCCCTGCTCTGCCTCTCCCTGTGTCCTCTCATCCTTTTCTCCCCTGCTCTGCCTCCCCCTGTCCTCTCATCCTTTTCTCCCCTGCTCTGCCTCTCCCTGTGTCCTCTCATCCTTTTCTCCCCTGCTCTGCCTCCACCTGTCCTCTCATCCTTTTCTCCCTGCTCTGCCTCCCCCTGTCCTCTCATCCTTTTCTCTCCTGCTCTGCCTCCCCTGTCCTCTCATCCTTTTCTCTCCTGCTCTGCCTCTCCCTGTGTTATCTCCTCCTTTTCTCTCCTGCTCTGCCTCTCCCTGTCCTCTCCTCCTTTTCTCTCCTGCTCTGCCTCTCCCTGTCCTCTCCTCTTCTCTCCTGCTCTGCCTCTCCCTGTCCTCTCCTCTTCTCTCCTGCTCTGCCTCTCCCTGTCCTCTCCTCTTCTCTCCTGCTCTGCCTCCCCCTGTACTCTCCTCCTTTTCTCTCCTCCTCTTCCCACATACTCTTCATATCCCTCCATGGGCCCCTTCTCCTCTCCCCTTCTCTCTGCACTCTTAGAAAAGAAAATGCTATCTAGAACCTAAAATGTTAATTTGGCTGTCCCCATTGGAGAACCATTTGAAGAACCCGTTTTGTTTCCAGGTAGAACCCTTTTTGGTTCCAATTAGAACCCAAAAGAGTTTGACCTGGAACCAAAAAGGGTCCCTCCTATGGGGACAGCCATAGAACAATTCAATTCAAAGGGTTTTATTATCTCCCTCTCTCTCTCCCCCTCTCTCTTTCCCCTCTTGTTCTCTCTCTCCATCTCCCCCTATCTCGCTCTCTCTCGCTCTCTCTCCATCCCTCTCCTTCTCTCCCTCCCCTCTCCTTCTCTCCATCCCTCTCCTTCTCTCCCTCCCCTCTCCTTCTCTCCCTCCCCTCTCCTCTCCTTCTCTCCCTCCCTCCCCTCTCCTTCTCTCCCTCCCCTCTCCTTCTCTCCATCCCCTCTCCTTCTCTCATCCCTCTCCTTCTTTCCCTCCCCTCTCCTTCTCTCACTCCCCTCTCCTTCTCTCCCTCCCCTCTCCTTCTCTCCCTCCCCTCTCCTTCTCTCCCTCCCCTCTCCTTCCCTCCCTCCCCTCTCCTTCTCTCCATCCCTCTCCTTCTCTCCCTCCCCTCTCCTTCTCTCCCTCCCCTCTCCTTCTCTCCCTCCCCTCTCCTTCTCTCCATCCCTCTCCTTCTCTCCCTCCCCTCTCCTTCTCTCCCTCCCCTCCCTTCTCTCCCTCCCCTCTCCTTCTCTCCCTCCCCTCTCCTTCTCTCCCTCCCCTCTCCTTCTCTCCCTCCCCTCTCCTTCTCTCCCTCCCCTCTCCTTCTCTCCCTCACCTCTCCTTCTCTCCCTCCCCTCTCCTTCTCTCCCTCCCCTCTCCTTCTCTCCCTCCCCTCTCCTTCTCTCCATCCCTCTCCTTCTTTCCCTCCCCTCTCCTTCTCTCACTCCCCTCTCCTTCTCTCCCTCCCCTCTCCTTCTCTCCCTCACCTCTCCTTCTCTCCCTCCCCTCTCCTTCTCTCCCTCCCCTCTCCTTCTCTCCCTCCCCTCTCCTTCTCTCCCTCCCCTCTCCTTCTCTCTGCCGTGGATACCGCTGTTATACCGCGGTGAAGTCTATGACAAAAATATTATTATTATTAACATTGTGCTGTTAAACAATCCAATACAGAGCTCCACAGGGAGGAAGTTAACCTCTTGTATCTTCCACTGATGCTATCCAGGCTCGTATCATCAATGGCTCCCTAGTCCCTATGTAGTGCACTACTTATGACCCGAACCCTATGGTGAGGAGAATAGGGTGCCATTTGGGACAGAGGACAGACCACGTGACGGCCGCCACACTCAATCCAAATCATTAGTCTCCTCCTCACCCTCCATGATGCAACAGAAGGAGAAGAAAGGTCTATTAGTAGTAGAGACCTGGTAAGAGACCTTCGTTTCTCTCCTCAGAGGAGCAATAGCTCCCCAATTCCCACCGGGGAGATCCTGCCGGTAAAAAACGAATTCTACTTTTAATAATCTGTCATCAGGACCAGAGGCAGTCATAAATTATGTTTGGTAGCATGTGCGAGAGCAAGCCACAAGAGGGAAATCACGGTGGGAAGAAAATCAAAGCCCGAGTTTGACAAACTTTCCCAAAGATAAATAATAACTTACAAACCGGATTAGTTGTTAAGTCACGGCTGAGTGCACAGTCAAGCCGCTCCAATCAGGACCCCGATGCAGAATGAAGGATTTAGGGAGAGGCCCATCATTTGTTTTCTCTCCTGTTCTCCTCCCTCTTTTTACATATGCATCATCCCACCTCTTCTCATTCCTCCCTCCTTTCCTTTACACTCATGATATTCAGGGCCTGTTGTCATCACCACCCCCAGTCCAGAATCCTTTATCTTTAACACCTAGTGTGCCAGACTCTCCGCGCGTGTGTGTGTGTGTGTGTGTGTGTGTGTGTGTGTGTGTGTGTGTGTGTGTGTGTGTGTGTGTGTGTGTGTGTGTGTGTGTGTGTGTGTGTGTGTGTGTGTGTGTGTGTGTGTGTGTGTGTGTGTGTGTGTGTGTGTGTGTGTGTGTGTGTGTGTGTGTGTGTGTGTGTGTGTGTGTGTGTGTGTGTGTGTGTGAGCTGACTAAGAGCTGTTTGAAGGTAAAGGGAATCTTTAAGTATGTAGGAGTATATAGTATATAGTCTAACTGAGACTGAGGGACATTAGGGACATTACTGAGAAAAAAATGCCCTGACTCCTGCCTTTCCTGTCGTTAAGTAAATTGAGGGAAACAACACCACTACCACTACACACACACACACACACACACACACACACACACACACACACACACACACACACACACACACACACACACACACACACACACACACACACACACACACACACACACACACACACACACACACACACACACACACACACACACACACACACACACATAGACACACACACACACACACACACGCACACACACATACACACACACACACACACACACACACACAACACACACACTACACACACACACACACACACACACACACACACACACACACACACACACACACACACACACACACACACACACACACACACACACACACACACACACACATAGACACACACACACACACACACACACACACACACACACACACACACACACACACACACACACACACATAGACACACACACACACACACACACACACACACACACACACACACACACACACACACACACACACACACACACACACATAGACACACACACACACACACACACACATAGACACACACACACACACACACACACACACACACACACACACACACACACACACACACACACACACACACACACACACACACACACACACACACACACACACACACACACACACACACACACACACCGTCTCAATATTAGCCGCAAAGAAGTGTTCTACAGAGGTGTTATAGTCCCACTTGATTAACACTGTGTGTCCAGCCCAGCCAGCCTTACTGAAACTCAGTTACCTAGAGAGTCCACCATTATGGACCAGAGTCCTGTGGGTCCTGAACGGTGTTGGGTCCACCACTATGGACCAGAGTCCTGTGGGTCCTGAAAGGTGTTGGGTGTACTACTATGGACCAGAGTCCTGTGGGCCCTGAAAGGTTTTGGGTGTACTACTATGGACCAGAGTCCTGTGGGCCCTGAAAGGTGTTTGGTCCACCACTATGGACCAGAGTCCTGTGGGTCCTGAACAGTTTTGGGTGTACTACTATGGACCAGAGTCCTGTGGGCCCTGAAAGGTGTTGGGTCCACCACTATGGACCAGAGTCCTGTGGGTCCTGAACGGTGTTGGGTCCACCACTATGGACCAGAGTCCTGTGGGTCCTGAACGGTGCTGGGTGCACAAACCAAAAGGACTCTACTGTCTGTCTGTCTCCAGCCAGTCTTAACTGTCCTCTAGTCTACTGTCTGTCTGTCTCCAGCCAGTCTTACCTGTCCTCTAGTCTACTGTCTGTCTGTCTCCAGCCAGTCTTAACTGTCCTCAAGTCTACTGTCTGTCTGTCTCCAGCTAGTCTTACCTGTCCTCTAGTCTACTGTCTGTCTGTCTCCAGCCAGTCTTAACTGTCCTCTAGTCTAAGTCTGCTAAATGACTTAAATGTAAATGTACTGTCTGTCTGTCTGCCTCAGTCTTACCTGTCCTCTAGTCTACTGTCTGTCTGTCTCCAGCCAGTCTTAACTGTCCTCTAGTCTACTGTCTGTCTGTCTCCAGCCAGTCTTAACTGTCCTCTAGTCTACTGTCTGTCTGTCTCCAGCCAGTCTTAACTGTCCTCTAGTCTACTGTCTGTCTGTCTCCAGCTAGTCTTGTCCTCTACCTGTCCTCTAGTCTACTGTCTGTCTGTCTCCAGCCAGTCTTAACTGTCCTCTAGTCTACTGTCTGTCTGTCTCCAGCCAGTCATAACTGTCTGTCTGACAGTCTACTGTCTGTCTGTCTCCAGCCAGTCTTACCTGTCCTCTAGTCTACTGTCTGTCTGTCTCCAGCCAGTCTTACCTGTCTACTCTAGTCTACTGTCTGTCTGTCTCCAGCCAGTCTTAACTGTCCTCTAGTCTACTGTCTGTCTGTCTCCAGCCAGTCTTAACTGTCCTCTAGTCTAAGAGCGTCTGTCTCCAATGACTTAAATGTAAATCTACTGTCTGTCTGTCTCCAGCCAGTCTTAGTCCTCTAGTCTACTGTCTGTCTGTCTCCAGCCAGTCTTAGTCCTCTAGTCTACTGTCTGTCTGTCTCCAGCCAGTCTTAACTGTCCTCTAGTCTACTGTCTGTCTGTCTCCAGCCAGTCTTAACTGTCCTCTAGTCTACTGTCTGTCTGTCTCCAGCCAGTCTTACTGTCTGTCTGTCTGTCTCCAGCCAGTCTTAACTGTCCTCTAGTCTACTGTCTGTCTGTCTCCAGCCAGTCTTAACTGTCCTCTAGTCTACTGTCTGTCTGTCTGTCTCCGCCAGTCTTACCTGTCCTCTAGTCTACTGTCTGTCTGTCTCCAGCTACTGTCTGTCTTACCTGTCCTCTAGTCTACTGTCTGTCTGTCTCCAGCCAGTCTTACCTGTCCTCTAGTCTACTGTCTGTCTGTCTCCAGCCAGTCTTAACTGTCTGTCTGTCTCTCTTAACTGTCCTCTAGTCTACTGTCTGTCTGTCCTCTAGTCTACTGTCTGTCTGTCTCCAGCCAGTCTTGTCCTCTAGTCTACTGTCTGTCTGTCTCCAGCCAGTCTTAACTGTCTACTGTCTACTGTGTCTGTCTCCAGCCAGTCTTAACTGTCCTCTAGTCTACTGTCTGTCTGTCTCCAGCCAGTCTTAACTGTCCTCTAGTCTACTGTCTGTCTGTCTCCAGCCAGTCTTAACTGTCCTCTAGTCTACTGTCTGTCTGTCTCCAGCTTAGTCTTAACTGTCCTCTAGTCTACTGTCTGTCTGTCTCCAGCCAGTCTTAACTGTCCTCTAGTCTACTGTCTGTCTGTCTCCAGCCAGTCTTAACTGTCCTCTAGTCTACTGTCTGTCTGTCTGTCTCCAGCTAGTCTTAACTGTCCTCTAGTCTACTGTCTGTCTGTCTCCAGCCAGTCTTACCTGTCCTCTAGTCTACTGTCTGTCTGTCTCCAGCCAGTCTTAACTGTCCTCTAGTCTACTGTCTGTCTGTCTCCAGCTAGTCTTAACTGTCAGACAGTCTACTGTCTGTCTGTCTCCAGCCAGTCTTACCTGTCCTCTAGTCTACTGTCTGTCTGTCTCCAGCCAGTCTTAACTGTCAGACAGTCTACTGTCTGTCTGTCTCCAGCCAGTCTTAACTGTCAGACAGTCTACTGTCTGTCTGTCTCCAGCTAGTCTTAACTGTCAGACAGTCTACTGTCTGTCTGTCTCTAGCCAGTCTTAACTGTCAGACAGTCTACTGTCTGTCTGTCTCCAGCCAGTCTTAACTGTCAGACAGTCTACTGTCTGTCTGTCTCCAGCCAGTCTTACCTGTCCTCTAGTCTACTGTCTGTCTGTCTCCAGCCAGTCTTAACTGTCAGACAGTCTACTGTCTGTCTGTCTCCAGCCAGTCTTAACTGTCAGACAGTCTACTGTCTGTCTGTCTCCAGCCAGTCGTAACTGTCAGACAGTCTACTGTCTGTCTGTCTCCTGGTGGAGGTGGAGAAGGTGGTGGTGGGGGAGTTAGTAGTGGTGATGGTGATGGTAGTTTTGGTGGTTATGGTAGAATTGTTGGTGGTGGGGATGGTGGTGGTAGTATTGGTGGTGGTGATGTTGGTGGTGGTAGTATTGGTGGTGGTGGTGGTGGTTGTGATGGTTGTGATGGTAGTGTTGGTGGTTGTGATGGTAGTATTGGTGGTGGTGGTGGTGGCGATGGTGGTGGTGGTGGTATTGGTGGTGATGGTGGTGGTGGTATTGGTGGTGATGTTGATGGTGATGTTGATGGTGGTGTTGATG
>NW_025746298.1:57500-70000 GCF_021184085.1 Oncorhynchus gorbuscha
GGGGCTAACAAACCCCCCATCTAGTTTTATTTAGGGGCTAACAAATCCCCCATCTAGTTTTATTTAGGGGCTAACAAATCCCCCATCTAGTTTTATTTAGGGGCTAACAAATCCCCCATCTAGTTTTATTTAGGGGCTAACAAATCCCCCATCTAGTTTTATTTAGGGGCTAACAAATCCCCCATCTAGTTTTATTTAGGGGCTAACAAATCCCCCATCTAGTTTTATTTAGGGGCTAACAAACCCCCCCTTCTAGTTTTATTTAGGGACTAACAAATCCCCCCTTCTAGTTTTATTTAGGGGCTAACAAATCCCCCATCTAGTTTTATTTAGGGGCTAACAAATCCCCCATCTAGTTTTATTTTGGGGCTAACAAATCCCCCATTGAATAGTTTTAAGGGGCTAACAAATCACCACCTAGTTGAATATAGGGGGGCCCCATCTATAAAGGGACTAACATAGTGTTATTTAGAATGAGACCAAGGTGCATCATGGTAGACCATCATACATCTATTAAATGAACATGAAAAACAAGACAGAGTAAACGGCACGTTAAATGTTGTGGCGCTGAGTTTAACCAAGAACAAGATCCCACAATCTAAGGTTGGAAAAAGGGCTGCCTAAAATCCCCAATCAGAGACAACGGTAGACAGCTGTCTCTGATTGGGAACCATATCCGGCCAACAAAGAAATAGAAAAACTAGAATGCCCACCCAAATCACACCCGACCTAACCAAATAGAGAAATTCTAAGGGTCAGGGCGTAGACAGCCCCCAAAAAAAAACATTCCTCTAACATTCCTCTAAGGGACCCAAAAGGCTAGGGTCAAAGAGGTTTGCAGAGGGAAAGTGTGAGCTTGGACACAGGGTCTGGTAGTATTTAACACTGAGACATTCAGCGTTAAACACTGAGATATTAAGAGTTAAACACTGGGACATTAAGAGTTGAACACTGGGATATTAAGAGTTAAACACTGGGACATTAAGAGTTTAACACTGGGATATTAAGAGTTGAACACAGGGGCATTACGAGTTAAACACTGGGACATTAAGAGTAAAACACTGGGACATTAAGAGTTCAACACTGAGATATTAAGAGTTAAACACTGGGACATTAAGAGTTGAACACTGGGACATTAAGAGTTGAACACTGGGACATTCAGCGTTAAACACTGAGATATTAAGAGTTAAACACTGGGACATTAAGAGTTGAACACTGGGACATTAAGAGTTAAACACTGGGATATTAAGAGTTAAACACTGGGACATTAAGAGTTAAACACTGAGATATTAAGAGTTAAACACTGGGACATTACGAGTTGAACACTGGGACATTAAGAGTTGAACACTGGGGCATTAAGAGTTGAACACTGGGATATTAAGAGTTAAACACTGGGACATTAAGAGTAAAACACTGGGACATTAAGAGTTAAACACTGGGACATTAAGAGTTGAACACTGGGACATTAAGAGTTGAACACTGGGGCATTAAGAGTTGAACACTGGGATATTAAGAGTTAAACACTGGGACATTAAGAGTAAAACACTGGGACATTAAGAGTTAAACACAGGGGCATTAAGAGTTAAACACTGGGACATGAACACAACATTACTAACACAATTAAGAGTTGAACAACATTAAGATCCCACCCTGGGACATTAAGAGTTGAACACTGGGAATTAAGGGTTGAACACTGGGACATTAAGAGTCCAACATGCCTGGGACATTAAGAGTGATCCCTGGGACATTAAGAGTCAGAGAAACACTGGGACATTAGGGACAGAGTTGAACACTCTTAAGAGTTGAACACTGGGATATTAAGAGTTAAACACTGGGACATTAAGAGTAAAACACTGGGACATTAAGAGTTAGAAAACACTGGGACATTAAGAGTCCACCTCCCTGGGACATTAAGAGTTGAACACTGGGACATTAAGAGTTGAACACTGGGACATTAAGAGTCCAACATTAGAGAAACACTGGGACATTAAGTTGAACACTGGGACATTAAGAGTCCACCTCCCTAAGACATTAAGTTAAACACTGGGACATTACAGTCCACCTCCCTGGGACATTAAGAGTTGAAACTGGGACATTAAGAGTTGAACACTGGGACATTAAGAGATAAACACTGGGACATTAACAGTCCACCTCCTGGGACATTAAGGGATGAACACTGGGACATTAAGAGTTAAACACTGGGACATTAAGAGTTAAACACTGGGACATTAAGAGTTAAACACTGAGACATTAAGAGTTAAACACTGGGACATTAAGACCTCCCTGGGACATTAAGAGTTGAAAACTGGGACATTAAGAGTTAAACACTGGGACATTAAGAGTTAAACACTGGACATTAAGAGTTAAACACTGGGACATTATCCACCTCCCTGGGACATTAAGAGTTAAACACTGGGACATTAAGAGTTAAACACTGGGACATTAAGAGTCACTGGGACATTAAGAGTTAAACACTGGGACATTAAGAGTTAAACACTGGGACATTAAGAGTTAAACACTTACATTAAGAGTTAAACACTGGGACATTAAGAGTTGAACACTGGGACATTAAGAGTTAAACACTGGGACATTAAGAGGGACATTAAGAAAACACTGGGACATTAAGAGTTAAACACTGGGACATTAAGAGTTAAACACTTGGACATTAAGAGTTAAACACTGGGACATTAAGAGTCCACATCCCTGGGACATTAAGAGTTAAACACTGGGACATTAAGAGTCCACCTCCCTGGGACATTAAGAGTTGAACACTGGGACATTAAGAGTTGAACACTGGGACATTAAGAGATAAACACTGGGACATTAAGAGTCCACCTCCCTGGGACATTAAGAGTTAAACACTGGGACATTAAGAGTCCACCTCCCTGGGACATTAAGAGTTGAACACTGGGGCATTAAGAGTTGAACACTGGGATATTAAGAGTTAAACACTGGGACATTAAGAGTAAAACACTGGGACATTAAGAGTAAAACACAGGGGCATTAAGAGTTAAACACTGGGACATTAAGAGTCCACCTCCCTGGGACATTAAGAGTTGAACACTGGGACATTAAGAGTTGAACACTGGGACATTAAGAGTCCACCTCCCTGGGACATTAAGAGTTAAACACTGGGACATTAAGAGTTGAACACTGGGACATTAAGAGTCCACCTCCCTGGGACATTAAGAGTTAAACACTGGGACATTAAGAGTCCACCTCCCTGGGACATTAAGAGTTGAACACTGGGACATTAAGAGTTGAACACTGGGACATTAAGAGATAAACACTGGGACATTAAGAGTCCACCTCCCTGGGACATTAAGAGATGAACACTGGGACATTAAGAGTTAAACACTGGGACATTAAGAGTTAAACACTGAGACATTAAGAGTTAAACACTGGGACATTAAGAGTCCACCTCCCTGGGACATTAAGAGTTGAAAACTGGGACATTAAGAGTTAAACACTGGGACATTAAGAGTTAAACACTTGGACATTAAGAGTTAAACACTGGGACATTAAGAGTCCACCTCCCTGGGACATTAAGAGTTAAACACTGGGACATTAAGAGTTAAACACTGGGACATTAAGAGTCCACCTCCCTGGGACATTAAGAGTTAAACACTGGGACATTAAGAGTTAAACACTGGGACATTAAGAGTTAAACACTGGGACATTAAGAGTCCACCTCCCTGGGACATTAAGAGTTAAACACTGGGACATTAAGAGTTAAACACTGGGACATTAAGAGTTAAACACTTGGACATTAAGAGTTAAACACTGGGACATTAAGAGTCCACCTCCCTGGGACATTAAGAGTTAAACACTGGGACATTAAGAGTTAAACACTGGGACATTAAGAGTCCACCTCCCTGGGACATTAAGAGTTAAACACTGGGACATTAAGAGTTAAACACTGGGACATTAAGAGTCCACCTCCCTGGGACAAATGGATAGACTTACTCCACACACACAAACAACATGCATGGAAGCACACACTTACAAACGTGCACAGAGATACCTACACACAGACACACTGTAACCACTGTCTTTACTACCACACTGTGATTTCACGACAACACAGCACCCGTACAGTATGATCTGGCTCCATATAGTACATGTACACCATAAACAATAAGAAAGGGAACCCTTTTCCCTAGATAGTGCACTACTGAGCCACATGGACCCTGAACAAATGCTAGGTGCATTTCACAAACCAAAAAGCATCTGATTCAACTGAAAAGGGGCCAAAATACTATTTATGTTCTAAGGAGTTTGGACACAATCCTATAAACGATAGAAGCTAAGAAAATCAAATACACTGGTTTGATCATGGTAGAAATATGATATATTGTTTGAAGGATACTGGTTTGATCACAATAAAAATATAAGGTTTTGTTTGAAGGATACTGGTTTGATCACAATAAAAATGTAAGGTTCTGTTTGAAGGATACTGGTTTGATCACAGAAAAATGTAAGGTTTTGTTTGAAGGATAGATCACAGTATAAATGTATTGTTTCATAGCAGTAGCAGCAGTAGCAGTGTCACCAGCAGCAGAACAATATTAGTGGCTGTATCTTCCCCAATCGTAATAGTAATCATTTAGAAGGTTAAAGGCGGTATTATTATCGCTGCACAGCCCATCTGAGCAGTGATGAGGTGAGCACAAATAATAACTGTCCCCAACAGAGAGAGAGAGAGAGAGAGAGAGAGAGAGAGAGAGAGAGAGAGAGAGAGAGAGAGAGAGAGAGAGAGAGAGAGAGAGAGAGAGAGAGAGAGAGAGAGAGAGAGAGAGAGAGAGAGAGAGAGAGAGAGAGAGAGAGAGAGAGAGAGAGAGAGAGAGAGAGAGAGAGAGAGAGAGAGAGAGAGAGAGAGAGAGAGAGAGAGAGAGAGAGAGAGAGAGAGAGACAGAGAGGGAGAGAGAGAGAGAGAGAGAGAGAGAGAGAGAGAGAGAGAGAAGAGGGGACGTGTGTGTGTGTGTGTGTGTGTGTGTGTGTGTGTGTGTGTGTGTGTGTGTGTGTGTGCGTGCGTGCGTGCGTGCGTGCGTGCGTGCATGCGCGTGCGTGCGTGTGCATGTGTGCGCGCGTGTGCGTGTGTGCGTGCGTGCGTGTGTGTGTGTGTGTGTGTGTGTGTGTGTGTGTGTGTGTGTGTGTGTGTGTGTGTGTGTGTGTGTGTGTGTGTGTGCGTGCGTGCGTGCGTGCGTGCGTGCGTGCGTGTGTGTGTGTAAGGCCAAACCGCTGGGTTTTGGGGGGACAATCCCCTGTGTGACCTGACCTTGACACGTCTGAGTGAAATGGTGGCGGAGTGCTAATACCTCATCATATTGAGTTTGACTTTGAGCCCACTGTTGTGAGCATCATAAAACAAAGGATAACAGGCCAGACAAACGGCCGAAACCACCGGTCAATTCAAATGCTATCAAATGCTTTTGTTGGTACAGGCTTACTGGTGTGAAATGAAAAACAATCTATATTCTTTTTTTTTAAATGTGTTTTTTAACCTGTTTGTAAATGAGGAAAGAATTTAGACCTATGCTTCTGTAAATAATTAATATTTATGCACCGTTCCATGGTCTAAACCAGTCTCTCTCTCAGTGTAAAACATACAATACCTTCTCAAGTAGGAAATAACTCTTTCTACCTGGCTTACAGGGCATCAACTCCAGAGCATTGATCAAACCAAGTGGAGGCGAGTGGGGAGGAGAGACAGACAGACCTGGTAAGAACAGACCTTTATGTATTACCTTACGTTTCAAAGTAAGGACAAAGAAAATGAAGATGACTGTCCTGTCACTGACAGCCCAGATGAAGCAGACAGAGTTGAGTGAACCGTTTTGCTTCGTTCCATTTGGCCCTGGTGTACCGTTACATGCGGTGGAAGACATGTTTTATCGGTTGTTGTGTTTAAGTGTTACAACTGTTATCAGTCCGCTGTTAATTTGATTAAATATATACTCCGTTTTGTCTTACATTTTGAATATCTAAGTGAAATGTCTGATAATAATTTGTGCTTTCAAACGGTGGCAAGAAATAAATGCCAAGACAAATAGATTATTTTTTTTTTTTAACTACTTAATAAATTCTCCGCATCATCTGACATATTTGCTGCTTGGTTAGCCAAATAGAGGTTGTTTTGTCCACAATTTTCTGTGTCAAATCTGTCAAGTGTTCATGTCGTTTTGGTTTCAGGTCACAGAGCAAGGTAGACATCCTGATTCTGGGCATGACAGGTGTAGTTCCAGGCCCATTTGAGCCCGATCTGACAAGGCTAATATTCTCTCTCAAACCGTTATTAGATGGACGTATCTGGAAGGATTTACATTCCTCTTACGGCAGCCATCTTAATATTTACGTCGATAATGAAGATGCGGATGATTTTAACTACTCTTTGTAATTAATAGCAATGTCAGTGACATAGTATTAATAGCACCATGTGTTGGCATCAATTTTGTGTAAATTGCCTCTTTGACAAGCCGCTTTAATTAAACATATCACACAAGCATTAAAGGACTGTGGTCAGTAGCCATTTTGAGAGACTATCAAATACTGTTGCCATCTGGTACTTCTAGCCTGTCTTCTCCCCACTAATTAGAAGTAATATGACAGAGGTTAAAGGCCCTTTAGCTCAGACACAATGATCCACCCAACCACCACACTGTCTTTATCCTGGAATAACCCACAGGTCATTATCACTACCACCCGACCACCACACTGTCTTTATACTGGAATAACCCACAGGTCATTATCACTACCACCCGACCACCACACTGTCTTTATACTAGAATAACCCACAGGTCATTATCACTACCACCCGACCACCACACTGTCTTTATACTAGAATAACCCACAGGTCATTATCACTACCACCCGACCACCACACTGTCTTTATACTGGAATAACCCACAGGTCATTATCACTACCACCCGACCACCACACTGTCTTTATACTGGAATAACCCACAGGTCATTATCACTACCACCCGACCACCATACTGTCTTTATACTAGAATAACCCACAGGTCATTATCACTACCACCCGACCACCACACTGTCTTTATCCTGGAATAACCCACAGGTCATTATCACTACCACCCGTCTTTATCCTGGAATAACCACACATTATCACTACCACCCGTGTCTTTATCCTGGAATAACCCACAGGTCGATGATCACTACCACCCAACCACCACACTGTCTTTATACTGGAATAACCCACAGGTCGATGATCACTACCACCCAACCACCACACTGTCTTTATACTGGAATAACCCACAGGTCATTATCACTACCACCCGACCACCACACTGTCTTTATACTGGAATAACCCACAGGTCATTATCACTACCACCCGACCACCACACTGTCTTTATACTGGAATAACTCACAGGTCATTATCACTACCACCCGACCACCACACTGTCTTTATACTGGAATAACCCACAGGTCATTATCACTACCACCCGACCACCACACTGTCTTTATACTGGAATAACTCACAGGTCATTATCACTACCACCCGACCACCACACTGTCTTTATACTGGAATAACTCACAGGTCATTATCACTACCACCCGACCACCACACTGTCTTTATACTGGAATAGCTCACAGGTCGATGATCACTACCACCCGACCACCACACTGTCTTTATACTGGAATAACTCACAGGTCATTATCACTACCACCCAACCACCACACTGTCTTTATCCTGGAATAACCCACAGGTCATTATCACTACCACCCGACCACCACACTGTCTTTATACTGGAATAACTCACAGGTCATTATTACTACCACCCGACCACCACACTGTCTTTATACTGGAATAACCCACAGTTCGATGATCACTACCACCCGACCACCACACTGTCTTTATACTGGAATAACCCACAGTTCGATGATCACTACCACCCGACCACCACACTGTCTTTATACTGGAATAACCCACAGGTCATTATCACTATCTTACATGTTACAAATTAGACATGCCTACTACCTGAAATATAGAACCATATAGAATCATAGAGGTCAGTAGAGAATATTACAGAACAATACAGAACCTTAAAGATCAGTAGAGAACAGTATAGAACCGTAGAGATCAGTAGAGAACAGTATAGAACCATAGAGATCAGTAGAGAACATTATAAAATAATAGAGATCAGTACAGGACATTATAGAATGATACAGAACCATAGAGAGAACAGTATATAATCATACAGAACCATAGAGATCAGTAGAGAACATTATAGAACCATACAGAACCGTAGAGGTCAGTAGAGAACATTATAGAACCAAATAGATGAGTAGAGAACATTATAGAACCATACAGAACCATAGAGATCAGTAGAGAACATTATAGAACCAAATAGATGAGTAGAGAACATTATAGAACCATACAGAACCGTAGAGATCAGTAGAGAACATTATAGAACCATACAGAACCGTAGAGGTCAGTAGAGAACATTATAGAACCAAATAGATGAGTAGAGAACATTATAGAACCATACAGAACTGTAGAGATCAGTAGAGAACATTATAGAACCATTTGGAACCATAGAGATCAGTAGAGAACATTATAGAACCATAGAGATCAGTAGAGCTCATTATATAATCATACAGAACCGTAGAGGTCAGTAGGGAACAATATAGAACCATACAGAACAATAGAGATCAGTAGAAAACATTATAGAACCATAAAGAACCGTAGAGGTCAATAGAGAACATTACAAAACAATACAGAACCATAGAGATAAGTAGAGAACAATATAGAACCATAGTGAGGAATAGAGAACATTATAGAACCATAGTGAGGAATAGAGAACATTATAGAACCATATGGAACAATAGAGATCAGTAGAGAACATTATAGAACCATACAGAACCATAGAGATAAGTAGAGAACAATATAGAACCATAGTGAGGAATAGAGAACATTATAGAACCATATGGAACAATAGAGATCAGTAGAGAACATTATAGAACCATACAGAACCATAGAGATAAGTAGAGAACAATATAGAACCATAGTGAGGAATAGAGAACATTATAGAACCATATGGAACCTTATAGATGAGTAGAGAACATTGTAGAACCATACAGAACAATAGAGATCAGTAGAGAACATTGTAGAACCACACAGAACCATACCCAAACAGTACAGAGCCAACCATATACTGTACAACCATATTGAACCATACACAACCATACAGAAACTTAGAACCCTATAAAACCCTGCAGAACAACACAGTCATACAGGACCATTTAGACCCCAGCAGTGCCCTAATACTGAAACCTTGAACTTCCAACTTCCTTGAAAAAGCAGCTCACTGTAAATGTCTTTCTTCCAATTATCTTTAACTCACCACCTCACCCAGTAGGTCATGTGATGCATTAGCTCCTATACAGTTCTACCCAGCATGCATTGCAGTGCTGTCTTCAGTCAGTGAGCTGTGATCTAGCCAACCAATCAATCTTCCTGACCACACCACTCTTCGAGCCTCTCAGAGCCCAGTAGTGAGCTATATGGGTTTCTATTCCTGTGGGCAGGAGCACTGAGGATGAATTGGATTGGAATAGCAGCACTGCCTTGTTTTACAGTAGTTGGGTTTACAGCAGACAGAGACTAGCATGAAGTGGAGGAAATACTGTTTTCTGTATTTCATCCTGACACATCTCCACTGCTCTGTACCTCAGGAAAGCCACAAAGGGACCTATCTGCATATCTGTGTGTGTGTGTGTGTGTGTGTGTGTGTGTGTGTGTGTGTGTGTGTGTGTGTGTGTGTGTGTGTGTGTGTGTGTGTGTGTGTGTGTGTGTGTGTGTGTGTGTGTGTGTGTGTGTGTGTGTGTGTGTGTGTGTGTGTGTGTGTGTGTGTGTGTGTGTGTGTGTGTGTGTGTGTGTGTAGGACACACAGCAGAAGAGACAGATTGAACAGCTCACCTCTAGAGACAGATTAAACAGCTCTCCTCTAGAGACAGATTAAACAGCTCACCTCTAGAAGAGACAGATTAAACAGCTCACCTCTAGAAGAGACAGATTAAACAGCTCTAGAAGAGACAGATTAAACAGCTCACCTCTAGAAGAGACAGATTAAACAGCTCACCTCTAGAAGAGAGATTAAACAGCTCACCTCTAGAGACAGATTAAACAGCTCACCTCTAGAAGAGACAGATTAAACAGCTCACCTCTAGAGACAGATTAAACAGCTCACCTCTAGAAGAGATAGATTAAACAGCTCACCTCTAGAAGAGACAGATTAAACAGCTCACTTCTAGAAGAGACAGATTAAACAGCTCACCTCTAGAGACAGATTAAACAGCTTATCTCTAGAGACAGATTAAACAGCTCACCTCTAGAAGAGACAGATTAAACAGCTCACCTCTAGAAGAGAGATTAAACAGCTCACCTCTAGAAGAGACAGATTAAACAGCTCACCTCTAGAAACAGATTAAACAGCTCACCTCTAGAAGAGACAGATTAAACAGCTCACCTCTAGAGACAGATTAAACAGCTCACCTCTAGAGACAGATTAAACAGCTCACCTCTAGAAGAGACAGATTAAACAGCTCACCTCTAGAGACAGATGAAACAGCTCACCTCTAGAAGAGACAGATTAAACAGCTCACCTCTAGAAGAGACAGATTAAACAGCTCACCTCTAGAGACAGATTAAACAGCTCACCTCTAGAGACAGATTAAACAGCTCACCTCTAGAAGAGACAGATTAAACAGCTCACCTCTAGAGACAGATTAAACAGCTCACCTCTAGAAGAGACAGATTAAACAGCTCACCTCTAGAAGAGACAGATTAAACAGCTCTAGAAGAGACAGATTAAACAGCTCACCTCTAGAAGAGACAGATTAAACAGCTCACCTCTAGAAGAGACAGATTAAACAGCTCACCTCTAGAAGAGAGATTAAACAGCTCACCTCTAGAGACAGATTAAACAGCTCACCTCTAGAAGAGACAGATTAAACAGCTCACCTCTAGAGACAGATTAAACAGCTCACCTCTAGAAGAGATAGATTAAACAGCTCACCTCTAGAAGAGACAGATTAAACAGCTCACTTCTAGAAGAGACAGATTAAACAGCTCACCTCTAGAGACAGATTAAACAGCTTATCTCTAGAGACAGATTAAACAGCTCACCTCTAGAAGAGACAGATTAAACAGCTCACCTCTAGAAGAGAGATTAAACAGCTCACCTCTAGAAGAGACAGATTAAACAGCTCACCTCTAGAAACAGATTAAACAGCTCACCTCTAGAGACAGATTAAACAGCTCACCTCTAGAGACAGATTAAACAGCTCACCTCTAGAGACAGATTAAACAGCTCACCTCTAGAAGAGACAGATTAAACAGCTCACCTCTAGAGACAGATGAAACAGCTCACCTCTAGAAGAGACAGATTAAACAGCTCACCTCTAGAAGAGACAGATTAAACAGCTCACCTCTAGAGACAGATTAAACAGCTCACCTCTAGAGACAGATTAAACAGCTCACCTCTAGAAGAGACAGATTAAACAGCTCACCTCTAGAGACAGATTAAACAGCTCACCTCTAGAAGAGACAGATTAAACAGCTCACCTCTAGAAGAGAGAGATTAAACAGCTCACCTCTAGAGACAGATTAAACAGCTCACCTCTAGAAGAGACAGATTAAACAGCTCACCTCTAGAAGAGATAGATTAAACAGCTCACCTCTAGAAGAGACAGATTAAACAGCTCACTTCTAGAAGAGACAGATTAAACAGCTCACCTCTAGAGACAGATTAAACAGCTCACCTCTAGAGACAGATTAAACAGCTCACCTCTAGAAGAGACAGATTAAACAGCTCACCTCTAGAAGAGAGATTAAACAGCTCACCTCTAGAAGAGACAGATTAAACAGCTCACCTCTAGAAACAGATTAAACAGCTCACCTCTAGAAGAGACAGATTAAACAGCTCACCTCTAGAGACAGATTAAACAGCTCACCTCTAGAAGAGACAGATTAAACAGCTCACCTCTAGAGACAGATTAAACAGCTCACCTCTAGAGACAGATTAAACAGCTCACCTCTAGAAGAGACAGATTAAACAGCTCACCTCTAGAGACAGATTAAACAGCTCACCTCTAGAAGAGACAGATTAAACAGCTCACCTCTAGAAGAGACAGATTAAACAGCTCACCTCTAGAGACAGATTAAACAGCTCACCTCTAGAGACAGATTAAACAGCTCACCTCTAGAAGAGACAGATTAAACAGCTCACCTCTAGAGACAGATTAAACAGCTCACCTCTAGAAGAGACAGATTAAACAGCTCACCTCTAGAAGAGAGAGATTAAACAGCTCACCTCTAGAGACAGATTAAACAGCTCACCTCTAGAAGAGACAGATTAAACAGCTCACCTCTAGAAGAGAGAGATTAAACAGATCACCTCTAGAAGAGAGATTAAACAACTCACCTCTAGAGACAGATTAAACAGCTCACCTCTAGAAGAGACAGACAAATCACTCCTA
>NW_025746298.1:75000-95000 GCF_021184085.1 Oncorhynchus gorbuscha
CCAGGTATCTATGTATCATATATACTAGACCCAGGTATCTATATATCATATATACTAGACCCAGGTATCTATATATCATATATACTAGACCCAGGTATCTATATATCATATATACTAGACCCAGGTATCTATATATCATATATACTAGACCCAGGTATCCATGTATAACACATGTCCTAGACCCAGGTATCTATGTATAACACATGTCCTAGACCCAGGTATCCATGTATAACACATGTCCTAGACCCAGGTATCTATTTATAACACATGTCCTAGACCCAGGTATCTATGTATAACACATGTCCTAGACCCAGGTATCCATGTATAACACATAGACCCAGGTATCTATTTATATCATATATACTAGACCCAGGTATCTATATATCATATATACTAGACCCAGGTATTTATATATCATATATACTAGACCCAGGTATCTATTTATCACATTCCTAGACCCAGGTATCCATGTATAACACATGTCCTAGACCCAGGTATCTATGTATCATATGTGACCCGTTTCAGGAAACTAGGTGTATGTCGCAGATCACGACTTCACAGGAGAGCGTTTTGAACGTTTAAAAAAATGTATAATCAAAATGTTTTTTGGGCAGAAATGCCTTCTCGAGAATGTGAACTTTCATTTGCCTTAATTACATTTTTTTTGCCATCTGTAAAAACAAATACATTTGTTAAATTATGAGCATAGTTGGTTTAGCCAAAGAAAAAGCGAGGAACCTTCCCGATAGCCATGATTGGCTGAGATAATGAGTGGGCTGGACATGCCGAGAGATGAGTTTCAGATTGATCTGCAGTATAGCGTCTTTTGGCAACAAAATGAACTGCACGTTATGCGTAGATATCCTTTCTACTGCAGTTCTTTTGAAAGATATAACGTTAGCCATGGTGAACTGCAAATATGTTGCTTCTGCTCTCCATAACATTGCTGCCCTGAATTTATCAGGCGCTGTGGGAAAAGGACTGTGGGAAAAAGTTGTGATGGACTACTTTCTGGAGGAAATCGTGCCGTGCTGACTCTCTCTGACTCTGAAAATGAATTAGACGATGAGGAAATCCCTGATTTAGTTCAAAACATATTTGGTTAACTTTAGCTAGCTATGAAAATCGGTTTGTATTGATAGTAACGTTACGCTATTGGAATTATTCGCTAGCTAACATTACCTGAGGTTAGATGGCTGCCTGGCTTGCTAGCTAACATTAACTTACGTGTATGAAGTGTTTGTAACATTAGTGATGTTTTCGCAGAATGCCATTTCACATTGCTAGATATAGCCTAATGTTAGCTAGCTAACTAGGTAACATTAAACCTATTTGGTTAACATTAGTTAGCAATGACAATCGGTTTGTATGGATAGTAACATTACTCTTTGGATTGGGGTAAAAGTTCATTTTAAAACTAGCTAACGTTAACGTGACAAGTCTAAACAAAAGACCCCAAGTTAAAGCTTGCTGTTAGCAAGCTAACGTGAGCTGAGGTTAGATGGCTTGCCAGCTAACATTAACTTACGTGTCTGAAGTGTCTGTAAAGTTAGTAATGATTTCTCAGAATGCATTTCAAATATATGTATCTATACATCACATTTCAAAGACCAAGGTATCTACATATCATATGTCCTAGACCCAGGTATCTATGTATCATATATACTATACCCAGGTATCTATGTATCATATATACTAGAACCAGGTATCTATGTATCATATATAATAGACCCAGGTATTTATGTATCATGTATACTAGACCCAGGTATCTATATATCATATATACTAGACCCAGGTATCTATGTATCATATATACTAGACACAGGTATCTATATATCATATATACTAGACCCAGGTATCTATATATCATATGTCCTAGACCCAGGTATCTATTTATCATATGTCCTAGACCCAGGTATCTATGTATCATATATACTAGACCCAGGTATCTATTTATCATATGTCCTAGACCCAGGTATCTATATATCATATATACTAGACCCAGGTATCTATTTATCATATGTCCTAGACCCAGGTATCTATTTATCATATGTTCTTGAACCAGGTATCTATTTATCATATGTCATAGAGCCAGGTATCTATATATGATATTTTGAAGACCTAGGTATATATGTGTATATACAGTTGAAGTCAGAAGTTAACATACACTTAGGTTGGAGTTATTAAAACTCACTTTTTCAACCACTCCACATATTTCTTGTTAACAGACTATATTTGGCAAGTCGGTTAGGACATCCACTTTGTGCATGACACAAGTAATTTTTCCAACAATTGATTACAAACAGATTATTTCACTTATAAATCACTGTATCACAATTCCAGTGGGTCAGAAGTTTACATACACTAAGTTAACTGTGCCTTTAAACAGCTTGGAAAATTCCAGATAATGATGTCATGGCTTTAGAAGCTTCTGATAGGCTAATTGACATCATTTGAGTCAAATGGAGGTGCACCTATGGATGTATTTCAAGGCCTACCTTCAAACTCAGTGCCTCTTTGCTTGACATCATGGGAAAATCAAAATAAATCAGCCAAGACCTCATAAAACAAATGTTTGACCTCCACAAGTCTGGTTCATCCTTGGGAGCAACTCCCAAATGCCTGAAGGTACCACGTTCATCTGTACAAACAATAGCACGCAAGTATAAACACCATGGGACCACCCAGCCATCATACCGCTCAGGAAGGAGACGCGTTCTGTCTCCTAGAGATGAACGTACTTTGGTGTGAAAAGTGCAAATCAATCCCAGAACAACAGCAAAGGACCTTGTGAAGATGCTGGAGGAAAAAGGTACAAAAGTATCTATATCCACAGTAAAACGAGTCCTATATCGACATAACCTGAAAGGCTGCTCAGCAAGGAAGAAGCCACTGCTCCAAAACACCATAAAATAGCCAGACTACGGTTTACAACTGCACATGGGGACAAAGATCATACTTTTTGGAGAAATGTCCTCTGGTCTGATGAAACAAAAATATAACTGTTTGGCCATAATGACCATCGTTATGTTTGGAGGAAAAAGGGGGAGACTGAAGGATACCATGCCAACCGAAGCACGGGGGTGGCAGCATCATGTTGTGGGGGTGCCTTGCTGCAGGAGGGACTGGTGCACTTCACTAAATAGATGACATCATGAAGAGGGGAAAATTATGTGGATATATTGAAGCAATATCTCAAGACATCAGTCAGGAAGTTAAAGCTTGGTCATAAATGGGTCTTCCCATTTACAATGACCGCAAGCATACTTCCAAAGTTGTGGCAAAATGGCTTAAGGACAACAAAGTGAATGTATTGTAGTGGCCATCACAAAACCCTGACCTCAATCCTACAGAACATTTGTGGGCAGAACTGAAAAAGCGTGTGCGAGCAAGGAGGCCTACAAACCTGACTCAGTTACACCAGCTCTGTCAGGAAGAATGGAAAAATTCATCCAAGTGATTGTGGGAAGCTTATGGAAGGCTACCCAAAACGTTTGACCAAAGTTAACCAATTTAAAGGCAATGCTACCAAATACTAATTGAGTGTATGTAAACTTCTGACCCACTGGGAATGTGATGAAAGAAATTAAAACTGAAATAAATAAATCTCTCTGCTATTACTCTGACATTTCAAATTCTTAAAATAAAGTGGTGATCCTAACTGACCTAAGACAGGGGATTTTAAATAGGATTAAATGTCAGGAATTATGAAAAACTGAGTTAAAATTTATTTGGCTAAGGTGTATGTAAACTTTCAACTTCAACTCTATATCCTATGTCCTTGACCCAGATATCTATATATCATATATACTAGACCCAGGTGTCTATATATCATATATACTAGACCCAGGTGTCTATACATCATATATACTAGACCCAGGTATCTATACATCATATGTCCTAGACCCAGGTGTCTATACATCATATATACTAGACACAGGTGTCTATATATCATATATACTAGACCCAGGTATCTATATATCATATATACTAGACCCAGGTATCTATATATCATATATACTAGACTCAGGTATCTATATATCATATATACTAGACCCAGGTATCTATATATCATATATACTAGACCCAGGTATCTATGTATCATATATACTAGACCCAGGTATCTATATATCATATATACTAGACCCAGGTATCTATATATCATATATACTAGACCCAGGTATCTATGTATCATATATACTAGACCCAGGTATCTATGTATCATATATACTAGACCCAGGTATCTATGTATCATATATACTAGACCCAGGTATCTATGTATCATATATACTAGACCCAGGTATCTATATATCATATATACTAGACCCAGGTATCTATATATCATATATACTAGACCCAGGTATCTATGTATCATATATACTAGACCCAGGTATCTATGTATCATATATACTAGACCCAGGTATCTATGTATCATATATACTAGACCCAGGTATCTATATATCATATATACTAGACCCAGGTATCTATGTATCATATATACTAGACCCAGGTATCTATGTATCAGGTATCTATATATCATATATACTAGACCCAGGTATCTATATATCATATATACTAGACCCAGGTATCTATGTATCATATGTACTAGACCCAAGTGTTTATGTATTGATTAGAATCTTTATGGCACCTTACAGGCAACGTTAACAGTGTTGACATACAGTACAGTTTTCACAGGTACTTTGTACTACTGATTCCTTGGGATAGCTGTATAAATGACAGTGATTGTAATTTCCCTAATTCATCCATAAACATAGTAATGATTACCCATTATAAAGATCCATAGCACCAGTACTCAATGGAAATCATAAGACCATTGCTGTTAATATGTAAGTCATTTGGATAAAAGACCTGCTAAATGGCATATATTATTATTATTATTATTATTATTATTATTATTATTATCCATGATAAAAGTACAATGATGTTAAATAAAGGCAGGAACTCATACAATATAATAGAATACAACATAATATAATAATATAGAATATAACAATATAACATTGAATACAATAACTTTATTTTTCATACACTATCTGTTAAAAGTGGTGGTGTGATGTTTCACTCGATAGTCCCTTCTTGCCCAACGGACACAGCTGCCCTTCGCTCTCTACCACATCATTCACATAATAATGATCAGGAAGAAAAGTGGCATCCTATTCCATACATAGGGCACTATTTGGTACTAGAAACACACACACACACACATGTATTGATTACACACACTTTACACACACACACACACACAACACACAACACACACACACACACACACAGTTTTCACACACACACACACGTAAACATACACACACACCCTATTCCATATATAGTGCACTATTTGCTGCTATAAATGACACACATTGTAATTTCACACACAATTCATCCATAAACATAGTAATGATTACACCATTATAAAGATCCATAGCACCACACACAATGGAAATCATACACAACACCATTCCATATATAGTGCACTATTGGGTGCTAGAAACACACACACACACACACACACACACAACACACACACATATTATTATTATTATTATTATTATTATTATTATTATTAATATTCCATATAAAGTGCAATGATGTTAAAAACACACAACACACACAATATAATAGAATACAACATAATATAACAATATAGAAT
This sequence comes from Oncorhynchus gorbuscha, assembly GCF_021184085.1. NCBI lineage: Eukaryota > Metazoa > Chordata > Actinopteri > Salmoniformes > Salmonidae > Oncorhynchus > Oncorhynchus gorbuscha. The sequence goes on from NW_025746298.1 coordinate 80,669, forward strand.
ATAACAATATAACACAATACAATAACTTTTGTTTTTCACACACATCTGTTGAAAACTAGTGGTATATGTTATGACACCACCTCTAATACTAGATTGAACTGTAACTCAATAAGGTAGCATGTCCAGATAAAAACACTGATGCAGGACCTCAGCTACTCTGATGATACACTCTGCCACATCATCACATAATAATCCCCCTCACAGTGTGGTACTAGACAGTCCAATGGGCTCTGGGCAAAAAAGTTTGGACTATAAAGGGCATAGGGTGCCATTTGGGATGCAGTTAGAAAACAAATCCTCCAGAACCATGTGATCAATGACCTGAGGAACAGATATGACACACAGTGGGCTTTTACACTCACTGTCAATAGTCCCGGGTCAATGGCTATAGAGGTTCTACACACCACAGTGGGCTTTTACACTCACTGTCAATAGTCCACAATGGCTATAGAGGTTCTACGGGCCATAGTGTCAATAGTCCCAGGTCAATGGCTATAGAGGTTCTACGGGCCATTCAATAGTCCCAGGTCAATGGCTATAGAGGTTCTACGGGCCATAGTGTCAATAGTCCCAGGTCAATGGCTATAGAGGTTCTACGGGCCATAGTGTCTAGAGGGCCAGTTAATGGCTATAGATGTTCTAGGGGCCATAGTGTCAATAGTCCCAGGTCAATGGCTATAGATGTTCTACGGGCCATAGTGTCTAGGGGTCCAGTCAATGGCTATAGATGTTCTACGGGCCATAGTGTCTAGGGGTCCAGTCAATGGCTATAGAGGTTCTAGGGGCCATAGTGTCTAGAGGGCCAGTTAATGGCTATAGAGGTTCTAGGGGCCATAGTGTCTAGAGGGCCAGTCAATGGCTATAGATGTTCTACGGGCCATAGTGTCTAGGGGTCCAGTTAATGGCTATAGACGTTATAGGGGCCATAGTGTCTAGGGGTCCAGTCAATGGCTATAGATGTTCTACGGGCCATAGTGTCTAGAGGTCCAGTCAATGGCTATAGAGGTTCTAGGGGCCATAGTGTCTAGAGGGCCAGTTAATGGCTATAGAGGTTCTAGGGCCCATGGTGTCTAGAGGGCCAGTTAATGGCTATAGAGGTTCTAGGGGCCATAGTGTCAATAGTCCCAGGTCAATGGCTATAGATGTTCTACGGGCCATAGTGTCTAGGGGTCCAGTCAATGGCTATAGAGGTTCTAGGGGCCATAGTGTCAATAGTCCCAGGTCAATGGCTATAGATGTTCTACGGGCCATAGTGTCTAGGGGTCCAGTCAATGGCTATAGAGGTTCTAGGGGCCATAGTGTCTAGAGGGCCAGTTAATGGCTATAGAGGTTCTAGGGGCCATAGTGTCTAGAGGGCCAGTTAATGGCTATAGAGGTTCTAGGGGCCATAGTGTCTAGAGGGCCAGTTAATGGCTATAGAGGTTCTAGGGGCATTAGTTTAAGTCAATGGCTATAGAGGTTCTAGGGCTCTAGTGTCCAGAGGGCCAGTTAATGGCTATAGAGGTTCTAGGGGCCAAGTGTCTAGGGGTCAGTCAATGGCTTAGATGACTATCCAGTGTCAGGGGTCCAGTCAATGGCTATAGAGGTTCTAAAACTTAGGGGGTGGGGCTATAGAGGTTCTAACCTATGTCTAGGGGTAGTCAATGGCTATAGATGTGGGGTTTAGTGCCTAGAGGGGCAGTTAATGGCTATAGATGTTCTAGGGGCCATAGTGCCTAGAGGGCCAGTTAATGGCTATAGAGGTTCTAGGGGCCATAGTGTCTAGGGGTCCAGTCAATGGCTATAGAGGTTCTAGGGGCCATAGTGTCTGGGCTCCAGTCAATGGCAATAGATGCCCAGTCAATGGCTTCCTCAGTGGTAGTGGAGAGGGCCAGTTAATGGCTAGAGGTGGATAGTGTCTAGGGATCCAGTCAATGCCTTAGATGTTTGGGTAGTGTCTAGGGGTCCAGTCAATGGCCTAGATGTTCTGAGGGGCCATAGTGTCTCACAGGTCCAGTCAATGGCAAGATGTTCTACCATGGTCTTGTCCAGTCAATGGCTATAGATGTTGTAGGGGCCAAGTGTCTGGGGTCCAGTCAATGGATAGATGTTGAGGGGCCATAGTGTCTAGGGGTCCAGTCAATGGCTATAGATGCTCTCGGGATAGTGTCTGGGGTCCAGTCAATGGCTATAGAGGTTCTAGGGGCCATGAGTGTCTAAGGGGTCCAGTCAATGGCACAGGCCCAGGGCTAGATGCCCAGCCATAGTGTCAGCGGGCCAGTTAATGGCTATAGAGTAATCCAGAGTGTCGGGTCCAGAATGACATAGATGCCTGGAGGGGCCATAGTGTCTTCCAGTCAATGGCTGATGTTCTAGGGGCAGTGTCTAGGGGTCCAGTCAATGGCTATAGATGTTGTAGGGCATGAACCTAGGGGTCAGGAATGGCTATAGGCCACCGCCATAGTGTTAGTTGAGTCAATGGCTATAGATGTTGTCCATAGGTCTAGGGGTCCAGGTTCTGGCTATAGATGTTCTAGGGGCCATAGTGTCTAGGGGTCCAGTCAATGGCTATAGATGTTCTAGGGGCCATAGTGTCTAGGGGTCCAGTCAATGGCTATAGATGTTCTAGGGGCCATAGTGTCTAGGGGTCCAGTCAATGGCTATAGAGGTTCTAGGGGCCATAGTGTCTAGGGGTCCAGTTAATGGCTATAGATGTTCTAGGGGCCATAGTGTCTAGAGGGCCAGTTAATGGCTATAGATGTCCAGTCAATGGCTATAGATGCTCTCGGGGCCATAGTGTCGAGAGGGCCAGTTAATGGCTATAGATGTTATAGGGGCCATAGTGTCTAGGGGTCCAGTCAATGGCTATAGATGTTGTAGGGGCCATAGTGTCTAGGGGTCCAGTCAATGGCTATAGATGTTGTAGGGGCCATAGTGTCTAGGGGTCCAGTCAATGGCTATAGATGCTCTCGGGGCCATCGTGTCCAGAATGATCTCTACATTTGGTGCTTTTTAAGACTTGGTTCACTGGTTCGCTTCTATTTTTAGTGTCTGCTGCATTGATTTACAGGACATAATATTTTATATCATCTTACTTTACAGAAGTAATGTATTGGAGAGTATAGGGCCTTATGTAGTTGTCTAACTTCAAGGTTGTAAGCCGCAGTTTTTTAGAGGGACCCAGAGAGAGAGAGAGAGGGAGAGAGGGAGAGAAAGAGAGAGCTCTCTCACTACGAGGCAGATAAAGATAAATCCTCTTATTTCTCTCTGTCAAGTCATCACAGTCTGAAACAAAATACAAATTGAGATTGTAGCAAAAGGCTACGGCCGTCAACTGTTGACTCCAAGGGTTACAGGGGTGATTGAGTGTGGGGTTGAGAGCCTGAGGCTGACGACTAACAGTACTGTTACACAGACAAGGTCGTTTCAGTAGAGAGAATCGCCTCGGCACATAATCCACGACTCTCTCTCTCTCCTGGCTACTTTGAACACTGGCTGGCCTCTTTGAAATTGATTACGGCTGAGGAACAATACTTGGGGAATAAGATCATCAAGACAGATGGAAGTAGGTTTATATACTTTAGAAAAGACATGATATACAGTTTATAGACGAGTGTCTCCATTAGATCTGTTTGTGTTGGAGTGATTTATGGTTGTCCTACAACGCCAAATAGTAACAACGGCATCATGGACTGACTCCCAACTCTTTCAGAGACGCTCCCTCTAACCTAAAGACACTCGCAGAGATTCAGTCTCTTTCATATCCCTTTTTAAATATATATATATATATATAATCGTCAGTTGAATTGAAAGGATGGAAATCGCATGAAGAGGTCTGCAGTTGTATGAATAGGATTTACCTGCCGACAAACACAACTATTATAGTTACTATTACAGTTGTATGAATAGGATTTACGGTCAACAATCCTGATAGGTTTGTAAACCATGTTGACCAGAGGCTTGGTCCAACCTTGATACTTTCTCTACATTCTCATCAATAACGCTAAAGACGGGAAAGTTATTTCCTTGTGTATAAAACTAATCTTTTCTTTTTATTGTATTTTAATGAAACAGTAGTTTGTTCTAAAGGCTCTAATTCATTCCATTTGTTATGTTTGGACAACTCATTAACGTGATCATCTATTATCATTAGAGAAGGAGATTTTAAGCTTCTTCTCCCTGGAGATGCCGTGGCAACAACGCCGTTCCTTTTCTTCAGTTTGCATTAAAACAAATGTGAACCTGCTGATGCATTAGATTAATGTGCTCACTCAATGCCTGCTATAAAGAAACACTGGTCTAGTCCAGCTTGAAAACTAGAACAAGTGTTTCTCTCTCTCTCTCTCTCTCTCTGTCTCTGTCGCTCTGTCTCTGTGTCTCTCTCTCTCTCTCTCTCTCTCTCTCTCTCTCTCTCTCTCTCTCTCTCTCTCTCTCTCTCTCTCTCTCTCTCTCTCTCTCTCTGTCCCTCTGTCTCTGTCTCTGTCTCTCTGTCTCTCTCTCTCTCTCTCTCTCTCTCTCTCTCTCTCTCTCTCTCTCTCTCTCTCTCTCTCTCTCTCTCTCTCTCTCTCTCTCTCTCTCTCTCTCTCTCTCTCTCTCTGTCCCTCTCTCTCTCTGTCTCTGTCTCTCTCTCTCTCTGTCTCTCTGTCTCTCTGTCTCTCTCTCTCTCTCTCTCTCTGTCCCTCTCTCTCTGTCTCTCTCTCTCTCTCTCTCTCTCTCTCTCTCTCTCTCTCTCTCTCTCTCTCTCTCTCTCTCTCTCTCTCTCTCTCTCTCTCTCTCTGTAAATGCCCCCCTCAGCTCAAACTCACACTCTCCCATGACAAGTTAGATCTCTAACATTCATTAGTCATTATTGTGCTTTGTAAGCTCTCTCGTGTGAGCCGAGACACGTAAGGCAATTGATTCATGAACGGTTCACACCTGATAATCCTTCGTCTCCCAAACCTTTATACTTCTGTATTTCTTTGTGATTGTAGCATGTCTACAGGTGGACCACAGAAGCCACATCCCTGATTGGCAGATGAGTGACAACCCTGATTAGAAGCACCTGCTGCTCATCGGTCGCTCACCTGTGCTCTTGAACTATAAAGATTTGTACCCAAACACTGAAGGAGGGTGATGAGCCAAAACGTCGCCGTACACTATTCCTGATGTAAGCGTTACGCTAAATCATTTTGAGTGTGGACCCATCACACTTTGTTTTTGCTTATTGTGCTTTATGAAAATCTGATTCATCCTTTTGTTCCATCTACTAAAGCAACAAGGGATAGCAGAACGTACGTATCTATCTGTCATTCAAGGCAATACGACGTGAAATGAAGAAGGCATAATAAAATAACCTCAGGAATACCGTGGAAATCCTTCAAGGTGCATACTGTCTGAATACATGTTTTTCAATTCAGAAAAAGCCAAGGTAGCTCTGCTCTGCTCTGACACCATTATCATATCAACATCAGGCCAGAACACCTCTAGACGGTGATCTCTGAATTTGAGTTACAGTACAGTTGTATTAACTACAGCAGAGAGATACTCCATGTCTGATCTACAGCAGAGTGATCCTCCTATCCTCCATGTCTGAACTACAGCAGAGTGATCCTCCATGTCTGATCTACAGCAGAGTGATCCTCCATGTCTGATCTACAGCAGAGTGATCCTCCATGTCTGATCTACAGCAGAGTGATCCTCCTATCCTCCATGTCTGAACTACAGCAGAGTGATCCTCCATGTCTGAACTACAGCAGAGTGATCCTCCTATCCTCCATGTCTGAACTACAGCAGAGTGATGCTCCTATCCTCCATGTCTGATCTACAGCAGAGTGATCCTCCTATCCTCCATGTCTGAACTACAGCAGAGTGATCCTCCTATCCTCCATGTCTGAACTACAGCAGAGTGATCCTCCTATCCTCCATGTCTGAACTACAGCAGAGTGATCCTCCTATCCTCCATGTCTGATCTACAGCAGAGTGATCCTCCATGTCTGAACTACAGCAGAGTGATCCTCCTATCCTCCATGTCTGATCTACAGCAGAGTGATCCTCCATGTCTGAACTACAGCAGAGTGATCCTCCATGTCTGATCTACAGCAGAGTGATCCTCCTATCCTCCATGTCTGAACTACAGCAGAGTGATCCTCCTATCCTCCATGTCTGAACTACAGCAGAGTGATCCTCCATGTCTGAACTACAGCAGAGTGATCCTCCTATCCTCCATGTCTGAGCTACAGCAGAGTGATCCTCCTATCCTCCATGTCTGAACTACAGCAGAGTGATCCTCCATGTCTGAACTACAGCAGAGTGATCCTCCATGTCTGAACTACAGCAGAGTGATCCTCCATGTCTGATCTACAGCAGAGTGATCCTCCTATCCTCCATGTCTGATCTACAGCAGAGTGATCCTCCTATCCTCCATGTCTGAACTACAGCAGAGTGATCCTCCTATCCTCCATGTCTGATCTACGGCAGAGTGATCCTCCTATCCTCCATGTCTGAACTACAGCAGAGTGATCCTCCTATCCTCCATGTCTGATCTACAGCAGAGTGATCCTCCTATCCTCCATGTCTGATCTACAGCAGAGTGATCCTCCTATCCTCCATGTCTGAACTACAGCAGAGTGATCCTCCTATCCTCCATGTCTGATCTACAGCAGAGTGATCCTCCTATCCTCCATGTCTGAGCTACAGCAGAGTGATCCTCCATGTCTGATCTACAGCAGAGTGATCCTCCATGTCTGATCTACAGCAGAGTGATCCTCCTATCCTCCATGTCTGAGCTACAGCAGAGAGATCCTCCTATCCTCCATGTCTAAACTACAGCAGAGTGATCCTCCTATCCTCCATGTCTGATCTACAGCAGAGAGATCCTCCTATCCTCCATGTCTAAACTACAGCAGAGTGATCCTCCTATCCTCCATGTCTGAGCTACAGCAGAGTGATCCTCCTATCCTCCATGTCTGAACTACAGCAGTGTTCTTCAGTCCTGGTCCAGGGGACCCCATAGCCAGGTCCCAGGACTGTTTTTGCTGCATCACCAAATCCTATTACAATCACTTAAAGACATGTTTCTCGTCAAGGCATCCAAGTGTATAGAGGATAGACATCATATGTTGGTTGTAATCTGGTTCAGGTGATGATTGATATAATACTGTCATTACTTGTTGACCAAGTAGTAATATGACAACTTGAGTCTTTGAGTGTTCTTTCCTTTAGACCTTTCCCCCTAAGAACGTATTCATTTCCTATCAAATATGGAAAGTTTCTGTGTCTGTAATTAAAAACTGCCGACAGTTGTAAAGGAAACGCTAGTTTTTTCTGACACTGATATATTCAACATAGATCATCTTCACTTATTTTGACTTGCTAATTAATCAGCATTATTTATTCAGGGGGACAAAACTAACTTTTGTAATTAGCAAATTGCTTGATCTATTACGGCACACTCAGCAAGACTAAGGGGAAACTTCTCATTTGAGCAGGAATAGATAAATGAAGTATTGGCGTTGAAGATTTAACCAATTTAGGTAAATGTATTTGAATTTACAGAAGAACACCTTGTGGGAGGTTAAAGCTTGATATGGATAATGATGTAAGTTAACATTTCATTCTACACCAAAAATCGAGATTTCTTACAGAACGCTCAGTTTGTAGCTATTCTCACTGAATTGTATTTGTGGCAACACTTGTCTGGTCACAGATTGGATTGTTGCAGAATTCAACCACTAATTGATGTCACAATGAGGACCTTGTCACATGTTGTCCTCTACCCTGATATTAAGGAGGTTTTGACATGGGAGCAACATTTTGAGAAATACTGTACAAAGTATATATAGAGAGACAATATATATATATATATTATTTATTTTTTATATTTATTTTTGAAATACTGTACGCAAGTATATATAGAGAGACAATATATATATATATTATTTATTTATTATTTTTTTGAAATACTGTACGCATGTATATATAGAGAGACAATATATATATATATTATTTATTTTTTATTCATTTTTGAAATACTGTACGCAAGTATATATAGAGAGACAATATATATATATATTATTTATTTATTATTCATTTTTGAAATACTGTACGCATGTATATATAGAGAGACAATATATATATATATTATTTATTTTTTATTCATTTTTGAAATACTGTACGCAAGTATATATAGAGAGACTATATATATATTATTTATTTTGTATTTATTTTTTAAATAGTGTACGCAAGTATATATAGAGAGACAATATATATATATTTTATTTTATTTTATTTATTTATTTTAGAAATACTGTACGCAATATATATATATATATTGTTTCTCTCCTCAATGTGGTGACAATAGTGATAACAGGACGACGGTCTGGTCTGACGTCTCCAAGCTCAACACATAAGTAGCAAGCAGACACTTAAAGAGATTGAACGCGATCTGAAGTTCATAACATATTGTTCCAATTGGAATTCGCAAACATATCCTACAAACTGCAGGACTTTTTATTTATTTTGGCAATATGTAAAATATTATACAAAATGGATGACGTTGTAAATAATTGTTTAACACTTTAGTGAGAGCTCTTTTATTAAAAACAACTGGCTGAAATTAGAAAAATCCTTTAAAACACATCTTTAATTTTAAAAAAGGGGAGACATTAGAGATTGGTGCATCCATTTTTTTGGACTTTAAATCAATCTTGAAGAATATAATTTACACACGCAATATGAGCTTAATTCAACTGTCGGATTGCCCCGTTAAGACAGGAGATCATGAACACTAGACAGCTGTGGAGGACGGAACCTATTGGTTACATTATGAGCTAAGCACAAGGTAATCACAATTAACGTCCAAGTCATGACACGATCCATCACCTATAACACTCACCCAGTTCCCAATTAAAGCCAAACATATTGCAATACATTCAGGAGAGAAAATGAATACAATGTAATGGCACATCCTTCACTTGGTTCATTATGGGGCATTACCATGATATTAGAATCCTCTGAAAGGGTGGTTTGGTCAGTCAAGCTTTCAATGTTTTGGGTCTGTTAGCTCTTGAGAACGTGAAGAGGTGGAGCTCAACACTATTCCCTATGTAGTGCACTACTTTTGACAAGGGTCCAACATGGCGCTCGTCAAAAAGTAGTGCCCTATGTGGGGAATAGGGTGCCCTTTGGGACATAAGCAGGTTTTTACACTAAAGCCTCCATAGCTCTCTAGTCTGTAAATAGCCTGTAATCTCCCTTCCCTCCATTAGAGGAATGACACCAAATACACACACTAAGTACCTGCTAAATAAATGAGCCACGGTCTCATTTTAGTTCAATGCCACTTGGAATCTTTATGATGCTTCCAATGCCTTCTGGGGCCTGAGTCGTGTCCATTTTGTATTGGTGCAAACGTGTTCCTAAACAAGCGTCAAAGTCATTTCCTGTTTTCTAACTACAGTTTGGGTAGTACAGGCCATGCCCTGCACTTCAAAAGCCCTTCTTTTCACGATGGCTACATAGGTTTATATTTTATTTAGCTTTTATTTTATTTTATATAACCTCCTAATATGACCTCCACCAAGACCCGTCTTTGTTGAAGGAAAAGCTGCAGATAAGAAATGAGCAGAGAGTGTCTACAAATCATCCAGACGTCTCTAGCTAATTATCAACCTTACAAAAATGACAATGGTTTTAGTTCCTTCAATCATGGCCTGGACTCCAAGACACCTACCTACTCTTCAGCGTGATTACACTACAATTGATACCCAGGTAATTGATAATGCCTTTGTGAATAATGCTGTCAATTTGCCCCCTAAATCCCATTTCTGTGGCCATCTGGGCCAGCCTAAATGGCTCCCTGGAGACCTAGAGGTAATAGATGGTAATTACTCACAAGTCATTTACTTTTAGAAGTGTTTAGTGCTTATCTGTTTTACAATTAAAATGGAAACAAGCTGCTTCACATACTTATTCTAAAATAGTGTGTGCTTTACTTTGCTTGTTCCTGCACCGATGACAATACTACAATGTATTAGCAGAGGTCTTCTCTTTCACTTCACAGACACATTAGGGTCTATCCAGGAAGACAGTTACGTAGCTTTACCTCTGAGCAATACCAGCCAATTTGGCCATAGTATATGTTCATAAATGATAAAACATAGTGCTTTCGAATGTGTGAGGTTTCACAATTGTTCACAATAATCCCATAGCAGTTACAGATGACACACGCAGGCAAAAATGACACTGTGAACTAAAATAGGTGACGTACTGTAAAACACTACACTTCCTCATGTGAAATACTGTAAAACACTACACTTCCTCATATGAAATACTGTAAAACACTACACTTCCTCATGTGAAAAACTGTAAAACACTACACATCCTGATATGAAATACTGTACAACACTACACTTCCTCATATGACATACTGTAAAACACTACACATCCTCATATGAAATACTGTAAAACACTCCACTTTCTAATATGAAATACTGTAAAACACTACACTTCCTCATGAAATATTGTTAAACACTACACTTTCTAATATAAAATACTGTAAAACACTAAACATCCTAATATGAAATAATGTAAAACACTACATTTTCTAATATGAAATACTGTAAAACACTAAACTTCATAACATGAAATACTGTAAAACACGAAACTTTCTAATATGAAATACTGTAAAACACAACACTTCCTCATGTGAAAAACTGTAAAACACTACACTTTCCAATATGAAATACTGTAAAACACTACACTTCCTCATATAGAGATCTTGTTAATTTATATTCAAGAAGCTTGAAATATTAAAACACAGAAGGGTAAGCATAAAAGGGTATGAAATTTGACTGTAAAACACTCCATTCCCTCTCTCCTACACTTGCTGACACGGTTAAAAACTACACTCTATTTGCATAAGGACATTATGCATGTTAAAGATTCAGCCTCTGAAAAACTCTAAAAACAGTTTACACTACAGTAATGTGACTGAGCCGGACTCCTTTCTACCTTATATATACTTATGTGAATGTCTAACTGTGTTTTGAAAAACATCTGAAATACTGATAATTCAGTCACTAATCCCTAGTTTATGTTGAACTAAACTATAGAATGATTAGAGCCCATGAGACCAGTTCTTTGTGGGGGAGTGCAAGTGTGCACGTTTGCTTGTGTGTACACGTGCACGTCTGTGCGTAGGGGGACACAATGGAAAATAGGGAGTAAGGATTACTTAGCAGTAACAGTAACCCATTAATGGAGACAGAGGCTTGAGCTTTTGGCACCACCTTATACCTGGTGTACAGTAGTCAACCACCTTATACCTGGTATACAGTAGTCAACCACCTTATACCTGGTGTACAGTAGTCAACCACCTTATACCTGGTGTACAGTAGTCAACCACCTTATACCTGGTATACAGTAGTCAACCACCTTATACCTGGTGTACAGTAGTCAACCACCTTATACCTGGTATACAGTAGTCAACCACCTTATACCTGGTGTACAGTAGTCAACCACCTTATACCTGGTGTACAGTAGTCAACCACCTTATACCTGGTGATACAGTAGTCAACCACCTTATACCTGGTGTACAGTAGTCAACCACCTTATACCTGGTGTACAGTAGTCAACCACCTTATACCTGGTATACAGTAGTCAACCACCTTATACCTGGTGTACAGTAGTCAACCACCTTATACCTGGTATACAGTAGTCAACCACCTTATACCTGGTATACAGTAGTCAACCACCTTATACCTGGTATACAGTAGTCAACCACCTTATACCTGGTATACAGTAGTCAACCACCTTATACCTGGTATACAGTAGTCAACCACCTTATACCTGGTATACAGTAGTCAACCACCTTATACCTGGTATACAGTAGTCAACCCCAGTGACTTAGTGTTAAAGGTTATGAAAGGCACTGATGATGGGGAGGCAGATATTTCAGATCAAAGACACACAGTGTCCTGAGTGTGAATATGCAGTCTTCTCTATGAGGGTATCCAAGGACACCCAGGGCTACGTCCCAAATGGACCCCTGTACCCTTTAAAGTGCTTTTGTCAGGTCCCGTAGGGAATAGGGAGCCATTTGAGATGTAATCCTGCCAGGCTACATCGTTTCTTATTGGCGCAGAAATGTCTTTACTACATTATGTGGTGTAGCTGGACACAGAGAGAGGAGGAGAAAAGAGGAGAGGAGAGGTGAGGTGAGGAGAGGAGAGGAGGAGAGGAGAGGAGAGGAGAGGAGAGGAGAGGAGAGGAGAGGAGAGGTGGGAGAGGAGAGAGAGGAGAGGGAGAGGAGAGGAGAGGTGAGGAGAGGAGAGGAGAGAAAGGAGGAGAGGAGGGAGAGGAGAGGAGAGGAGAGGAGAGGAGAGGAGGAGAGGAGAGGAGAGGAGAGGAGAGAGGAGAGGAGAGGAGAGGAGGGAGGAGGAGAGGTGAGGAGAGGGAGGAGAGGAGAGGAGAGGAGAGGAGAGGTGAGGAGAGGAGAGGAGAGGAGAGGAGAGGAGAGAGAGGAGAGAGGAGAGGAGAGGAGAGGAGAGAGAGGAGAGGAGAGGAGGAGAGAGGAGAGTCTTTAGGAGGGAGAGGTGAGGTGAGGTGAGGGAGAGGAGAGGAGAGGAGAGGAGAGGAGAGGAGAGGAGAGGAGAGGAGAGGAGAGGAGAGGAGAGGAGAGGAGAGGAGAGGAGAGGAGAGGAGAGGAGAGGAGAGGAGAGGAGAGAGGAGAGGAGAGGAGAGGAGAGGAGGAGGAGAGGAGAGGAGAGGAGAGGAGAGGAGAGGAGAGGAGAGGAGAGGAGAGGAGAGGAGAGGAGAGGAGAGGAGAGGAGAGGAGAGGAGAGGAGAGGAGAGGAGAGGAGAGGAGAGGAGAGGAGAGGAGAGGAGGAGAGGAGAGGAGAGGTGAGGTGAGGAGAGGAGAGGTGAGGTGAGGTGAGGAGAGGAGAGGTGAGGGAGAGGAGAGGAGAGGAGAGGAGAGGAGAGGAGAGGAGAGGAGAGGAGAGGGAGAGGAGAGGAGAGGAGAGGGAGAGGAGAGGAGAGGAGAGGAGAGGAGGAGGAGAGGAGAGGAGAGGAGAGGAGAGGAGAGGTGAGGTGAGGAGAGGAGAGAGAGGAGAGGAGAGGTGAGGAGAGGAGAGGTGAGGAGAGGAGAGAGAGAGGAGAGGAGAGGAGAGGAGAGGAGGAGAGGAGAGGAGAGAGAGGAGAGGGAGAGGAGAGGAGAGGAGAGGAGAGGAGAGGAGAGGAGAGGAGAGGAGAGGAGAGGAGAGGTCATATAGAAGCAGACAGAGACTCCGCCATGACACTGTGACATGTTCAGATCCACTCCAGTGAACTGTGCCTTGCACAACAACATGAAACAAGGAAATGAGCCACAAACACTGCTTTCCTGACCCCTTAGCGACCCCAACATGCACTCTTACTACATGAGTGTGTGTGAGTGTGTGCGTACACACACACACACAAACACTCGTGCATGCACACACACATGTACTCACACATTCACTTACGCGCACGTACGTACTCACGTGCACAATCACACACACATTTATATTCAAACCCAGAAGGTCAATGACATACAAAACCATTTGATAGAGCCAAGTTGTAAGAAATCAACAGATTGGTGAGGGGTTCGTTTTAGTATATTCTAAGGCTGTATGTATACTGAGCAAAAATATAAATGCAATATGTAAAGTGTTGGTCTCATGTTTCATGAGCTGAAATCAAATATTTTGATACACACAAAAAAGCTTATTTCTCAAAATGTTTGTTCACAAATTTGTTTACATCCCTGTTAATGAGCATTTATCCTTTGCCAAGATAATCCATCCACCTGACAGGTGTGGCATATCAAGAAGCTGATTAAATAGCATGATCACTACACAAGTGCACCTTGTGCTGGGGATTTTAAAAAGCCACTCTAAAATCTGCAGGTTTGTCAAACAACACAATGCCACAGATGACTCAAGTGTTGAGGGAGTGTGCAATTGGCATGCTGACTGCAGGAATGTCCACCAGAGCTGTTACCAGAGAATTTAATGTTTATTTCTCTACCATAAGCTGCCTCCAATGTCGTTTTTGAGAATTTGGCAGTACGTCCAACCGGCCTCACAACCGCAGACGACGTGTAACCATGCCAGCCCAAGACCTACGTATCTGATTTTTTTTCACCTGCGGAACGATCAGAGACCAGCCACCCGGATAGCTGATGTAAACAAAGAATTTCTGCACAAACTGTCAGAGACCTTCTCATCTGCATGCTTGTCGTCCTCACCAGGGTCTTGACCTGACTGCCGTTCGGCGTTGTAACCGACTTCAGTTGGCAAATGCTCACCTTCGATGGCCACTGGCACGCTGAAGAGGTGTGCTCTTCACAAAT
>NW_025746298.1:100000-105000 GCF_021184085.1 Oncorhynchus gorbuscha
GGGATTAAAAAGTCAACCGCTTCCTCTGGTTAAATATGCTATGCTAAGTGTTAACCAGTGAAAGCTTGACTTTTTAATCCTGGATTTGGAAAGGTGGGGGGGGTTAAATAAAGAATCTAACAATGAACAGGAAGTAGGGATGAAAAGAGAAAAGAGCCTGCATTAATTAGATGACACTGATAGGCCACAGTAGCACTGGGGAGGACGGAGGAGGACGAGAAGGGAGAAGAGTGAGAGGAAAAAAGAAAAAAAAGGGTTGAAAGTGTTTGTAATGTCTGCCAAACAAACGCTGCAGGTCCCTGCGGGAAAGAGATTATTACGGGCTCTGTGTCTGTCAAACGTGTGAACACAATACAGAGGAGAAGAGGAGAGGGCCCCGAAGCGTTGCTACTGCTGCTGCTGCCTCTGAGGGCCACGAGGGCCCGGCGACGACGACGCTCTCCTCTCCGCAGCAACCACGGCCCTGCCAAAGAATGTCTGTAATCCGCAGGCTGACTGGGGTGATCCCATGGCTTTCCCTGGCAATGCAGCAGGCTTCCCTATTGTCGGCAATCCTCAAAGAAGAGAATGAGGTAGCCAGGAGAGGGGGAGGGATGGGGGGGAGGAAGAGGAGGAGGAGGAGAGGTGGAGAGCCTTTTCTCAGCCCTACCCATATGAAAGCTCCCCCGCTATCGTCCGAAAAGTACAATTGCACTTTTCTTGATCTTTTGTGCGGTCATGTTGACTGTGGTTATTGACGAAGCAGTTGGACACGGAAAGGATATGACCTCTTCCCTCCTCCTCCTCCTCCTGCTCCAGGCCACCAGGACAGGAAGCAGGCCTGAGGTTTACATGTAGCATTAGACTTAAAAAGGAGTTTGAGGAGGGCTTATGCGACAAAGGGAAGAGTTAGCTGGAGAGGGGTGGAGCCTGTGATGGCCCACTGACAAAGACAGAGACAACACAATGGCCAGCCGGCCAGAAAATGACCAAGACTCTAAGGAGAAAAAGTTTGAGAGAAAAAAAAAGAAAAAGAAAGCTATGTTTCTCCCTTCCCCTCAGTATTTTTCCTCCCTTCTTTCTCCCCTCAAACAGATGCTAAGGCAGATGGTCACGAATTAACAGAAATTGGGCGAAGAAGAAATGAGACAGTATATTAGCTGTCCGGGGAGGGTGGACATCCTGAAATAAAGATGAAAGTGGCAGCTCGGTGGGGAGCGACTTTAAATACCGTCTCCGACAGGTGTTGGAGGGGTTAGAAGGGCGTAAGGAGGGATGATGGAAGCACACGGTGACTAACGGTCGGTGAGGTCAGGTGTTGGAGGGGTTAGAAGGGCGTAAGGAGGGATGATGGAAGCACACGGTGACTAACGGTCGGTGAGGTCAGGTGTTGGAGGGGTTAGAAGGGCGTAAGGAGGGATGATGGAAGCACACAGTGACTAACGGTCGGTGAGGACAGGTGTTGGAGGGGTTAGAAGGGCGTAAGGAGGGATGATGGAAGCACACGGTGACTAACGGTCGGTGAGGACAGGTGTTGGAGGGGTTAGAAGGGCGTAAGGAGGGATGATGGAAGCACACGGTGACTAACGGTCGGTGAGGACAGGTGTTGGAGGGGTTAGAAGGGCGTAAGGAGGGATGATGGAAGCACACGGTGACTAACGGTCGGTGAGGACAGGTGTTGGAGGGGTTAGAAGGGCGTAAGGAGGGATGATGGAAGCACACGGTGACTAACGGTCGGTGAGGTCAGGTGTTGGAGGGGTTAGAAGGGCATAAGGAGGGATGATGGAAGCACACGGTGACTAACGTTCGGTTTCCATTGGCAATATTCAACGATTTTGTCCATTTTGTTTGAGAAAATGCTCTGGCGAGGGAAAATGTTTGTTGACGTGTGGCTTGAATTAAACATGTTATGTGGTAAATGTGCTGTGATTGGTTGAAATTGCTAGACGTCTTTTTGTACTGCAGTGATGGGTCAGTTTTGTGCGATAATATTGCAATTATTAGACTGTTTAATGCGATAATGTTGCAATAATTAGACTGTTTAATGCGATAATGTTGCAATAATTAGACTGTTTAATGGAATAATGTTGCAATTATTAGACTGTTTAATATTGATAATGCAACTGGTCACATTTACAAGCCCTCACATAATATACAAGAAATAGTTGATTTTGCCCCAAGAAATTGCGATATCACAATCCTGGAGGTAATGATATGTACTGGACCCTGGCAGGGTGGTCAGAGAGGCTGAGGCCCACAACAGACCAGCAGGGCCCTGGGTGGCTGTCTGCAGGGTGGTCAGAGAGGCTGAGGCCCACAACAGACCAGCAGGGCCCTGGGTGGCTGTCTGCAGGGTGGTCAGAGAGGCTGAGGCCCACAACAGACCAGCAGGGCCCTGGGTGGCTGTCTGCAGGGACGTCAGAGAGGCTGAGGCCCACAACAGACCAGCAGGGCCCTGGGTGGCTGTCTGCAGGGACGTCAGGGAGGCTGAGGCCCACAACAGACCAGCAGGGCCCTGGGTGGCTGTCTGCAGGGACGTCAGGGAGGCTGAGGCCCACAACAGACCAGCAGGGCCCTGGGTGGCTGTCTGTAGGGTGGTTAGGGAGGCTGAGGCCCACAACAGACCAGCAGGGCCCTGGGTGGCTGTCTGCAGGGAAGTCAGAGAGGCTGAGGCCCACAACAGACCAGCAGGGCCCTGGGTGGCTGTCTGTAGGGTGGTTAGGGAGGCTGAGGCCCACAACAGACCAGCAGGGCCCTGGGTGGCTGTCTGCAGGGACGTCAGGGAGGCTGAGGCCCACAACAGACCAGCAGGACCCTGGGTGGCTGTCTGCAGGGACGTCAGGGAGGCTGAGGCCCACAACAGACCAGCAGGGCCCTGGGTGGCTGTCTGCAGGGACGTCAGAGAGGCTGAGGCCCACAACAGACCAGCAGGGCCCTGGGTGGCTGTCTGCAGGGACGTCAGAGAGGCTGAGGCCCACAACAGACCAGCAGGGCCCTGGGTGGCTGTCTGTAGGGTGGTTAGGGAGGCTGAGGCCCACAACAGACCAGCAGGGCCCTGGGTGGCTGTCTGCAGGGTGGTTAGGGAGGCTGAGGCCCACAACAGACCAGCCGGGCCCTGGGTGGCTGTCTGCAGGGTGGTTAGGGAGGCTGAGGCCCACAACAGACCAGCAGGGCCCTGGGTGGCTGTCTGCAGGGTGGTCAGGGAGGCTGAGGCCCACAACAGACCAGCAGGGCCCTGGGTGTGGCTGGCTGTGACTGATAATCAGTTGTGGGGCAGATTCAACCTAGCCTGGTCCCAGATCTGTTTACACGGTCTTGCCAGCTCCTTTGGCGTGACAATGACTGTAGTAGGTAACACAGCACAAAGTGATCTGGTTCCAGGCTAGATTAGATTCAACCAGTACTAACTGATCTGGTTAAAGGCTAGGTCAGATTCAACCAGTACTAACTGATCTGGTTAAAGGCTAGATTAGATTCAACCAGTACTAACTGATCTGGTTAAAGGCTAGATCGGATTCAACCAGTACTAACTGATCTGGTTAAAGGCTAGGTCAGATTCAACCAGTACTAACTGATCTGGTTAAAGGCTAGATTAGATTCAACCAGTACTAACTGATCTGGTTAAAGGCTAGATCGGATTCAACCAGTACTAACTGATCTGGTTATAGGCTAGGTCAGATTCAACCAGTACTAACTGATCTGGGTCCAGGCTAAATTAGATTCAACCAGTACTAATGATGGTCAGGGTCCAGGCTAAATTAGATTCAACCAGTACTAATGATGGTCAGGGTCCAGGCTAAATTAGATTCAACCAGTACTAATGATGGTCAGGGTCCAGGCTAAATTAGATTCAACCAGTACTAATGATGGTCAGGGTCCAGGCTAAATTAGATTCAACCAGTACTAATGATGGTCAAGTTGTTTACATTTGACTGTATTTTGAGTGCTTTGAACTATTCATTAGTTGGACCCTTTTTCCAGCCAACCTATCCTGTCCCATGACAACCCTTCCACTGGGGGAAGACAGTATACGATACGAGGCCATTACAATGAGGAAACCCTGGATTTATATAGGTATGTATACGGTACATGAGGTTTGAAGAGCTGGACAGAGACAGAGGTAGCGAAGGTGAAGACTGGGACTGTCAATCCAATGGTTCCCTATCACCTACACTATCCCTTTAAACGTAGTGCACTTTATAGTGACTAGGATGCCTTTAGGGACGCGGTCTGGGTTAAGACTACATAACACAACATTAGAAGCAGTAATTCTGCCTGCTGCCTTTTAGATTGATCTGGTCCAGGCTGGGAGGAAAGCATGCACTTTGTCTTCAGACATGGGAACAGCATCTCAAGTGTTTCACCATTCCAGAGGGGAAAGAAGTGGAATTGGTGTTTTTACATTTCTGTATCATTCTCCTGCCCATAAGGAATATGGATAACAAATGGAATATTCAGCCCTCCATTGTCTGATTGATTTCTTTTATTATCTAGCCAATATCACCCAGGCAGTTTAAAGGATCGCTCTGCTTCAATTCCAACCCCTCTCCTCCTCTCTCTCTCTCCTCCTCTCTCTCTCTTCCTCTCTCTCCTCCTATTGCTCTCTGTCTTCTCCCCCCCTCTCTCTCTCTCTCTCTCTCTCTCTCTCTCTCTCTCTCTCTCTCTCTCTCTCCTCTCTCTCTCTCTCTCTCCTCTCTCTCTCCTATCGCTCTCTCTCCTCCCCCTCTCTCTCTCTCTCTCTCTTTCTCCTCCTCTCTCTCTCTTCCTCTCTCTCCTCTTATCACTCTCTCTCTCCCCTCCTCTCTCTCTCTCTCTCTCTCTCTCTCTCTCTCTCTCTCTCTCTCTCTCTCTCTCTCTCTCTCTCTCTCTCTCTCTCTCTCTCTCTCTCTCCCTCCCTCCCTCTCTATTTCTTTCTTTCTCTGTCTTTCTTCTCTCTCTCTCTCTCTCTGGGGGCTCTGACAGCTTATCAATGTTATGCAGCATAAACAGGCCAGGATGCGTCTGAGGAGCGTTCCAATATG